>NC_142939.1:41874312-41921812 GCF_046866305.1 Octopus bimaculoides
GTTGGTGTTATCGGTGATAATGTTATTGATGATGGTGATATTGACGATGACGATGAGCATGATAATGATGACGATTGATACTGATGATGATGATGATGATGATGATGAAGATGATGATGAAGATGTTGATGGCGTTTATGACGTAGACGATGCTTACATTAATTCTAGTTCACAGAGTGCTTCTGTCACCTGGTTTTGGTTTGGTTAACAACAATAACTAATCCAGTCTGTCTGTCTGTCAGTGTCTGTCTGTCAGTGTCTGTCTGTCAGTGTCTGTCTGTCTGTCAGGCTGTCTCTCCACCCCCTTTCTCCATCTCTCGCCTCTAACTTTCCTCCTCCTCTTCCTCCTCGCTCACGTACGGCGGCAAGAATAGGCCACAGCTTGCCGCACAGTCGGTGCTTTGTAAATTAAGTAAATGGGGTTAGCAGTGAAGTATAAGGGGGGGGGGAGAATGTCGGTAGTGAATAACAGAACAGGAGGAGGACAGGCTAGTGCAGGATAGGGTAGGACAGGGGTTGGGTCAGAGCTGGGTTGGGAAGTACGGGGCAGGGTAGTATGTGTGGAACGACGGATTGCGCTTGTTAGGAACAAACACTTCTGTCTCAACGAAAAGGCAATCGATTGATTTCGATTCGATACTTGTTAAATTTGATTGAAGGCGTGAAGAGAGGGTTCTTGATCGATGGCTTTCAATTATTATTAGCGTCATCATCATCGTCATCATCATCATCGTGGTCTTCATGATCATCATCATCATCGCCGTCGACGTCATCATCATCATCACCATCATCAAAATCCTCATCATCACCATCATCATCTTCATCGTTGTTGTCGTTATCATCATCACCAGCATCATTGTCGTCGCCATCATCATCACCATCATCAACAACAACAACAGCAACAGCAACCTCATTCCTGGACCTTTACTGTCTCGAGTTCTAGAACTCATAGGGCCTGTTTACCTGGTTCCAATAATGTACAACTGACCGAGACCAAATCATCCTCCACAAACGGGGCGCTAGGGTTACCCATTTACAGTTGAATGAAATGGAGCAACCCGAAGAGAAGTGTTTTGCTCATGAACAAACGCATCATGCAGTCCGGCCGGGAATTGAACACATAACCTTGCGATCGAGACCGCGACACTCTATCCACTCGGCCACGCACTTTATTATTATTATTATTATTATTATTATTATTATTATTATTATTATTATTATTATTATTATTATTATTATTATCTAAGTTAAGGCGACGAGCTGGCAGAAACGTTAGTACGTCGGGCGAAATGCTTAGCGGCATTTGATCCATCTTTACGTTCTGAGTTCAAATTCCGCCAAGGTCGACTGGGATCGATGTAATCGACTTAATCCTTGTGTCTGTCCTTGTTTGTCCCCTCTATGTTTAGCTCCTTGTGGGCAATGAAGAAATAAGAAACGTTAGCACGCCGGGAAAAACGCTTAGCGGTATTTCGCCTGTCACTGCGTTCTGAGTTCAAATTCTGTTGAGATCGACTTTGCCTTTAATCCTTTCGGGGTCGATAACTTAAGTACCAGTTGCGTACTGGGGTCGATCTAATCGACTGACCCCCTCCCCAAATATTTCGGGCTTTGTGCCTAGAGTAGAAAAGAATCGTTAGTGCGTTGGACAAAATGCTTAGCGGTATTTCGCCCGTCGCTACGTTCTAAGTTCAAATTCCGCCGAGTTATACTTTGCCTTTCATTCTTTCAGGGTCGATATATTAAGTACCAGTGAAAAACTGGCCTCGATGAAATCGACTAAACCACCCACCTAAATTTCAGGCCCTGTGCGTGTAGTAGAAAGAATTGTTATGCGTTATTTGAAACTCTATACTTAATATTCTCACCAAGGTCAAAAAAAAAAAAAAAAAAAAAGACAAAAACCACACAGCGACAACAATCGGTGTTATCAGTTTAGAATACAAGATACATTTGCACTTGACTGCCATGTTAAGAAAAACAAAAAAGGAAAAAGGAAAAGAAGAAGGTAGTGTAGATACGTAATATGATTGTTGTTAGATAATGTGTGTCGACAGGATTGGTTTGAATAAAGAAGTAAATTTATTGATGGGACGATAAAATAGAAAGCCTGCAAGTGTTGCTGCCTCAATTGTGTTTTTGTTGAGCTTTGTAAATATGATCTGTGTATGAGTGTGAGTGTGAGGGTGAGTGTATGCGTGAGTGTACGTGTGAATGTGTGTATTGGGCGTGGTATGTGAGATAAGAGAAATTGTAAAGGTAGTTATAACGTAGCATAATAGGAGTGTCTTTTTTAGACTTCTGAAAATAGCCTGGATTTTGATGCGTATGATTTTCTAACGGCCGCGTGACGACTAGGTTTAGCGTTCACTGAGCCACTAAGGGATACATACATACATACATACATACATGCATGCATGCATATATACATACGTACATGCATACATACGTACATGCAAGCAAGCATACATACATACGTACATACATACACGCGTAAATAGGTACATACATACATACATAAATACATACATGCAAATATACGTACGTACATACGTAGTTACGTACATACATACATACATACATACATACATACATAAATACATACATACGTGCATGCATGCATAGATACGTACGTGCATGCATGCATACATACACACGTGCATAAATACATACGTACATACATACATGCGTACATATTTACATACATACATGCATACATACATACATACATACATACATACACACATACATACATACATACATACATACATACATACATACATACATTCAAGAAACTGCCAATTGTGTTTCTCAGTAACGTAAAAAATGAAAATTTGTCACTACTTTCCACTAAAATTATATTTATTAAAATTTTCAATTTAGTTCCGATTTCATTTCTGAAATGCCAGTAACCACTTCAATGCCGTCGAACAATGTTAGTAAAGTCACATCAATGTAGTGATAAAAGTATTGCTGAGAAGTTTCTTCGCAGAATTTGCTAAAAGACGAAAAAAAGAAAGACAAAAAAGAGTGACCTGAATATATAAATATAAACATATATACATACATGTATATGTATGTATATATGTATGTATGTATGTATGTATGAGTATATATATATATATATATATATATATATATATATATACAAACATATATATATATATATATATATATATATATATATATATATATATATATATATATATATATATATATATATATATATATATATATATATATATATATATATATATATATATATATATATATATATATATATATATATATATATATATATATATATGCATGCATGTATGTATGTATGTATGTATGTATGCATAGAGTGTTAGGTGTGATGCACAGAAATTGAATAAGGAGAGAAAAAGTCGCTAGAATTTTGAAAAAATTTATTCCAAAATTCTGACGAGTTTTTTTCTCAGTACATATATATGTATATACGCATATTATATTATGCATATATATGTGTGTGTGTGTGAGTGAGAGAGAGAAAGAAAGAGAGAGAGGGAGAGAGAGAGAGAGAGAGAGAGAGAGAGAGAGAGAGAGAGAGAGAGAGAGAGAGATAGTGTGTGTGTTAACTAAAATGAGACAACAAAGCTAAGGCAGTGTGAAATTTCTAGGACATTTATAAAGTGAAATGTAGTCTTAGAGCTGTTTCAGGGATATAACCAGAGACGATATGAGAGTTGAATAGAGAGAAACAGTAGCAGAGTTCAATAAAAGAAGTTATATGGGAAGGGAGGGATGTAAGAAGTATAAGAGAATAAAAGAAAATGAACGAATGAAAAGGGAATGAATATAAGAAGGTTAATATTGTCTCATCGTATTTAACAAATACTTGCTCACATTCGACTCCTCACTCATACTATTATGAAACCGGAAGTCCGACTTCGGTCTTCCCGTAACACTTGCAAAGCCTTTCCTGCCATTTTGAGTCTTCTGGATACCCAAATCTCTTATATATAGATATACAAACAAACATATATATGTATATATATATATAAAGAAATATATATATATATATATATATATATATATATATATATATATATATATATATATATATATATATATATATATATATATATATATATATAATATATATATAAATATACACGGCGGGATTCTCTTAGTTTCCGTCTGCCAAATCCAATTTCGAGGCTTTGGTAGGTCCGTGGTTACGAGGCTTTTGTCGGTCCGTGGTTACATCACAAGACCACACAATGGGATTGAAAGCGGAACCATGTGGTTAGGATGCAAATTTCTTAACACACAGCCACGCCTGCAGTCATATAATATATATATATATATATATATATATATATATATATATATATATATATATATATATATATATATATATATATATATATATATGTATATATATATACATATATATATGTATATATATATATATATATATATATATATATATATATATATATATATATATATATATATATCACACACATATATAGTATATAGTACATGTGTATGTGTGCATGTGTGCGTGTGCGTGGTTTGTTTAGGGAAGGGTGTCCCAGCACAGATGTATTTAACTAAATATTCATATCTGTAATGCATGAATACACAAGTGAGAGGTTTTAACTCTCAGCCTGACGGATGAACACACAGTGTCGTTGAAATAAGTAGGTTGCTGTATAAGGCCATTGTAAGACAGAGTGGTGGTTATATAAATACGCACATATGTTCAAATCCCATTTATTTTATATAGTTCAGACTGTTTTAATGAATAGAATGAAGTTTCCGTACTTAGATTCACTATTTACCACTCACAATAGCATTAAGCGATCAGCAACTTATATAATAAGCCTTCTAACTAAAAATATATTGGGCAGATTGTGATTCCGGGAAAAACAATAGAGGAAGAGGTAAGATTCTGTGTTACTTATATTAACTGACTTCCCGTTGACATCATTTAAATTTAATTCTATTCTAACACTATTCAGTCTTTGGTAATATTTTGATATTTGTATTAAACTACTTAACCTTCATGAAGTCGCTTGATGTCTTTCAGAAAGATATGAATGGAACATATAAATTTTCATATTCGTAATTTACAATAAATTTTCATATTCGTAATTCTATGAAATACGATCCTTTATTCCTTGTCATCAGCAAATCATTTATAAAGGGTTCGAATCAGGTGTGTGCGGGGAGCGGGGAGCTGGGAGCGGATGGGGGAATTGATGCTACAAGTTTATGTGTTTTAAACCTTTAGTATCATGTTGGAAGTTATTAATCATAGATCTGCTCAAGGCGGCGAGCTGGCTGAATCGTTAGTACGCTGGGCGAAATGCTTAGCGGTATTTCGTCTGCCGCTACGTTCTGAGTTCAGATTCCGCCGCGGTCGACTTTGCCTTTCATCCTTTTGGGGAGGGGTCGATGAAATAAGTACCAGTTACGCACTGGGTCGATGTAATCTATTACTCCCCCCCCCCCACCAAATTTTCAAGGCCTTGTGCCTAGAGTAGAAATAATTAATCATAGATCTGCGCAATTTAGCTGACCAGGGTTAAATAATAATAACAACAACAATAACGACAACAGCAGCAGTATGAGCAGCTGGAACGTCTTCGTTTTAATCCATCAGTTTTTGTAGCGGAAGACCAAAGCATAACCAAACTGCATGGATTAGACTTTCACTAATAGTTTCAAGTGTCGATGTGGTTGTGAGCAGACATAGACACACTATTGGCTTTTCCACCATTGATCCAGCGGAACATCGACAATGCAACAGTCTGTGAGAATAATAGGACTGTTCCAGAAACCAGCCACTTCTCATTTTCTGCTGAGCAGACTGGAACAACATAGAGCAAAGTAGAATGAAGCACCTTGCTCAACGGTCCAATGTACGGACCGCTCCAGGAATGTAACACACGGCTTCATGAATACGACTGGAGCAACGTAGGATGAAGCACCTCAAAGGCACACACCAAACCGCCTGTTCTGGGAATTGAAACCACAATCATATAATCATAAACACAGTACGTTAACCACCAAGCCATGCGCTTCTATGATTTGATCCGCCCCTACTCACCAAAGAGTTTTACTTTAGAAAACTGCTGTAAGAATCTGTCGACTCTTTTGTTTATTGTCAACAATAAAGAAATGGTAATAATGTATTGTAAGAATGGTGTTTTAGAAGACAAAAAAAAAAAAATCCCGGAGAATATATTAACTGTGTCTCTAGTTTTGTCTTGATAAATGTTTTTCCCACGGTATTGAATAACACACATCTCACTAAACGAAAACAACAAAACATTCAATAACAACAGCAACAGCAACATTAATATTTATAATGATGATGATGACGATGATGATGATGTGCAGTGTATTTCGAGCAGAGCTAATGTTTATTTAAATGTTTTTTTTTACATAATGTTTTGGAAGGAAACCAACAAAAGTACAAGGGAAACTCAACTCTTCATTTTGTCTGAGTTATGATATTTCAGTCGTGGTTGTTGTTGTTGTTGTTGTTGTTGTTGTAGTTATTTACTCCCAGATCAGTCTTGTTATATGTTGATGGTGGATTGGCAGAGTCGGTAGAGCATCGGACATTATTTGTTCTTGCACGCGGCTCGCTGGGTTCAAATCCTGCCGAGGCTAGGTCTGTTTCGAGGGGTCGTCAGTATATATAAATGAAGACACGTATACACACACATACATAGATACATACACACACACACACACACACACACACATATATATATATATATATATATATATACACACGATGGTCTTCTTTCAGTTTCCATTCATATATATATATATGCAGACGTACATAACGTAGTTGACACTACTAATTAGAACCAAAGCTTCGGATAGTGTTATCAAATATTAAAGTAAACAACTGCCCAACCATTATATTCACAACAAAAATCGAAAAGAAAGCGCACTAGCGACAGAGATCTGATAGATATATGGTGATGATAGAGGATTGTGGTTATAGTAGTGGTGGTGGTGGTGGTGGTGGTGATGGTCGTGGTGGAATCATTTACTAATGCTTTGTCTGCGTATATGAATACTTACAAGTTTCAACATTTCTGTCGTACGGTATTTGAAAATTTAGGCGATAGAGAGGTGTGCAGGTCGACAATGACAGTTATTGTAATCGTGTTATTGCGGAAAGTGTTAAGGACAAAAAAAAAAAAGATGAAAAGAAAACAACGAAAGGTTGGAAATCAACAGTGATCAGAGGTGGCAGCGATTATCCTTACCTGATGGTTTCAAATTTTGACACAAAGCCAGCAATTTTAAAGAAAAGGTAAGTCAATTACACCGACCCAAGTGTTTTTACTGGTATTTATTTCATCGCATCCGACAGGATGAAAAGTAAAGTTAACGAGCAGGAAATTTGAACTCAGAACATAAAGAGCTAGAAATAATGCCGGTAAACATTTTGACTGACGCGCTAACGATTCTGACAGCTTACCTTTTTTGTTATATTAGACATAATACAACTAAAACGAAAGGAAAATAGCCGAAGCCTGGAATTAAAATAAGGATCAGAGACTGTCGGTTGACATCGTCCGCCCTATATATTTCCTATACATGTATGACATTAGGCAATAAAGATTTTGTTACAGGAAAATAAGCAATTGTTGGTGGGTAATTTTGATACAATGGTTTCATGTCTGTATTTAGAATTTTCCTATCACGTCCAGATTTTACGAAATTCAATTCCAGTTTATTCTGAGCTTCCATTTAGATCAATATATTGTATGGCTTTTTTTTTTCATAAGAAAGGGCGGACATATTATTTGACATATCCTAATTATTTTACCAGATTTTGTATGGTAATTCAGAATGGCATCAAGTAGGCCTCTGTGTGTATATACACCACACAGACAGTCTGCTGCATCTGGGGATAATATACATTCTAGCAACAGCAAAGAAACCTCACAATAATATCAAGAACGAAACTTGTCTGCAAGAACAATTTTGTTCTAAGAACTGGGGTACCGCTTTTACTTTAAAATAATCATTAGCGATGGAAGCAGTATTAATACCAAAAGACAATCTTTATATCCAACTTAACATGGATCTCTTTTAGAAAGCCGAACACTGCGGTATGAGGCTTGGGGAGTCCTCTCATATATATTTCTTTATTGCCCACAGGGGGCTAAACACAGAGGGGACAAACAAAGAGATTAAGTCGACTACATCGATCCCAGTGCGCAACTGGTACTTATTTAATCGACCCCGAAAAGATGAAAGGCAAAGTCGAACTCAGAACGTAACAGCAGACGAAATACCGCTGAGCATTTCGCCTGGCGTGCTAACGTTTCTTATTTCCTTATTGCCCACAAGGGATTAAACATAGAGGGGACAAACAAGGACAGACACAGGGATTAAGTCGATTACATCGACCCCAGTGCGTAACTGGTACTTAATTTATCGACCCCGAAAGGAGGAAAGGCAAAGTCAACCTCGGCGGAATTTGAACTCAGAACGTAACGGCAGACGAAATACCGCCGAGCATTTCGCCTGGGGTGCTAACGTTTCTGCTAGCTCGCCGACTTCTCAAGCAAGATGCATTAAAGCATAGACATAATTTGTAGCAGAGGAGAATCGTCTATTATGAGCCCCAGAGCTGCCAGGTTACAGGATTTCAATCTACTGGACCTCCTCAGTGGCAACCGCCCGGCCACCGCTGCTTACCAGCTAAATCTCACCGCCAACGATATATGGAATTTCCATGTCTTTTCAGTCACCAATGTTGCAAATGACCAGTAAGTTTATTAAAAAATAATTAGAAGTGACAGATGCAGTATTAGTACCAAAAGATCTTCTATGATATATACATCCGTGCTTTTATGCACCAAGCTCCTGTATGAGAGCACCTCTTTAATCTAACAGCGCAGTATTCGGCGTTCTGACAAGACAATCCCGTTAAGTTGGATATAAAGATTACATTTACTCTACTTGGTTCAATGTAATGTTAACAACTTGTTTAAATCGTAAACGAAGATCCGTGCCATTCGCACTCCCAACGATTTGATGGGAATTCAGAAATCGCAATGATGATTGTTACGTTTTTGTATGGCAAAGATAGCTGGATGCATCAAGAAAAATAATCAGTGATCAACTAGCCTTACCAACTTAGCAAGTAAACCATAAACCATTACTTCATGATGAAGCAAATTCACCGTTATTTCCACTAACAAAATCACAGTTAACAGTTCTTAAGACTCGCTTAGTGATATGGAAACAGAGAGAGAAAGTTCATATGTCCTAGATGTAGGTAATTCTTACAACTGTCAAGTCAGCTCAGATGTAGAGGCATGTGCATTGCTGCATTTACCATTTGTCAGTATATCCCCGGGTCCTCCCGGGCGACCCGTTAAGCAAAGTTCCAGTCAGACCCCATCTCGGCGAGATATTTCCTCATTTGCCATGACCATGTGGCATGTGGTCGAGAAGTCATGATCCGTCAACCCAGCCAGGTCATCAGTGAAGGGATCACGATAAGCAGTGTCTAACGTGGGAAATTGTGCAACATGGCCAAGCAGCTTGAGCTGCCGCTCTCGAATCATACAAGTAACCGAACAATTCTCAGGACCACGGGTTTTAATTGGTCGGATTTCGTAGCCAACCAACGACATTGCTCAGAAACTTGGATACGTCCTGTTACTTGTGTGATTTCAGAGCTTAAAACAAACGAAAAGTTGGTAAATCAAGTTGAATGAAATTCCTTGATACATTGATTCACGGTTTAAAATTTAAAAAAATCAAAAGCAAAGTTACGTGGTCCTTCCAGAACGAAATTTCTTCATTCAAAAACTTTTCTAATTTTACCTCAATCATATGAAGAATCCATGGTTTTGAATGTTTGCTTCTGCAATGGTATTAGTTCTCAGTGAGGATGGCGAGCAGGTTGAGAAAAATGCTTCGCAGCGTTTTCTCCGACTTTGTGTTCTGAGTTTAAATGTCACAGAAATCGACATCACCCACTCTGAGTCGATAAAATAAGTACCAGTTAAACACTGGGGTCGATGTAATCGACTTACCCTCTCTCACAAAATTGCTGGCCTTGCGCCAAGATTTGAAACTGATATTAGTTGTCAATGGTCCAATGCAAGAGAGTGGCTGCAGGTATGAAGCCGGAAAGTGGAGATTGTTCATTGACTCTAGTAAAGCGATTTTTAAAGTTGGGTTGCCGCCCAAAACCGATAAGAAACCTTCTTATATGTAGCTTATATTGTTGATATTAACACGACACAGGAAAGTAACTTGGTTTGATTACGCAAAAACAAAACCATGTTGGGAGCAGGGAGACTGGGTGTTTTTGCTTGTGCTAAATTTGGGCATGATTGGAAAATCTCGTTATCAGATCTGAATTCAGTTATGATTGATACAGTGGGAAATGGTTGTTCCAATTTCTATCACAGATAAAAAAACATAAAGTTAAGATTTATGGCGAAGTTGTTCTACACTTGCCGTTCAGACTGGAACCAAAATAAAATTGTCAGAAGCCTTCTACTTTGCCTCTTTTGCAAAAATCGTTACTTGCCACGCCATCCTCCCAACCTCCTCCCACCCTCCTCCCACCCTCCTCCCACCCTCCTCCCACCCTCCTCCTCCTCCTCCTCCTCCTCCTCCTCCTCCTCCTCCACCTCGTTGTCATCGTCGTCGTCGTCAACGTCGTCGTCGTCGTCGTCATCATCATCATCATCATCATCATCTCTACCTCTTCACATTTTTCATTCTCCTCCTCCAGTTCCATCACTCCTCGACATCACCATCATTAAATTCACCACTACCACCACTGCCGGCGTCGTCGTGGTCGTGGTCGTCGTCGTCGTCATCATCATCAAATGAGATGATACCAGTAAGACTCTATGACTAAAGCCATCAGTTATCTTATTTTTTCTACACACTCACTTATTTAAATGTCCCTGTGATAAGTACCTCAGTACATACATATGTATGCATAGATGCCAATATGTCCATATATATATATATATATATATATATATATATATATATGTATATATATATACATATATATATATATATATGTATATATATATATATATATATATATATATATATATATATATATATATATATATATATATATATATATATATATATATATATATATATATGTATGTATGTGTGTATGTATGTATGTATATATATATATATATATATATATATATATATATATATATATATATATATATATATATATATATATATATATATATATATATATATATATATATATATGTACATATATATGTACATATGTACATATAAATGTACATATGTACATATATATATATGTACATATTGTATATATACGTGTGTGTATATGCGTATGTGGAGCGTGGCGTGGGGTAAAGTTTTTGGCGAAGATATCAAAAGAAATGGTTAAACTGGTATTTCTTCCTTAGTCACTAATTGCAGGGTAGCAAAGAGTTACTTAATGAATGAAGAAATTAGTTAAAAAAAAAAAACATAATGAAAAAGGCAAAAAAGAGCAAAAAAAAAATAAATAAAGCAAAACACAAATAGCAATTAATTTAGAAAAACAAAATAACAGGACATAAATAAGAAGATAAATATATATAAATTCTAAATATTTCACTAATTTCCTGCGTAATTTTAAACGACAGACAATTTTGAAAAAAATGGTAATTTACATTTCAAGGGTAGGAATGGAAATGTAAACCACAGCAGCAGCAGAATGCATCATCATCATCATCACCATCATCATCATCATCATCATCATCATCATCATCATCATCAACAATATAAATTCTTCTTCTTCTTCTTCTTCTTCTTCTTCTTCTTCTTCTTCTTCTTCTTCTTCTTCTTCTTCTTCTTCGTCGTCGTCGTCGTCGTCGTCATCATCACCACCACCACCACCACCATCATTATCATAATCATGATAATCGTCATCGCCATCGTCATAGTAGTCGTCGTCCTCATGAAAACTAGCAAAGCACCAGCTACGTCATCTTTACTACCATCATTAAAAACATTAACATCAGAAACAAGAATATCATCATAGTCGCAATCTTTGTCATCATCACCGCCATCATCAACATCCTCGTCCATCTTCATCGCCATCATCATCATCATCTTCATCATCACCATCACCATCATCATGATCCTCGTCCATCATCGTCATCATCATCATCATCATCGTCGTCATCATCATCGTTATCGTCATCGTCATCACCGTCGTCATCACCATCATCATCGTCATCATAACCACCTTTATCATCAATAACAGCAACAGCGACAGTAACTTCATTATCACCAACGAAAGCATCTCCGCCAACACTGTCAGCAACCAGGTCAAGTTCTTGTTACGCCTGTTTCTATGATAAGTGCTAAGTTGCTCCATTAATGAATAGTTATGCAAAAAACAAAAAACAAAAAAACATAAAAAAGAAAACGACGTGAAATTCTTTGTTTTTTCAACCCAGTTTTATATATTTATTTTTCCTTTTTAGAGAGAGATTCTCCTCTGATATATTGCAGCTCTAAAAATATTAGGCAATATGGCGGAAAGAAAAGTTTTTAAAAAATGGTTAAGATAGCAAAATAGTTAAGATCGCAAATGAATGAGCCTTGAATTCAAATGAAGAACGAACATACGATAGGTTTAACGACTGCAAAAGACAGTAAATCTGATACAGAAAGAACAAATTGTTGTCATGCCAACTGTGTTTTACAATTTCAAATTTTCTGTTCTCAAAATTTAAGTTATAGTATTTTATCGCAATGAAGGCGACGAGCTGGTAGAATCGTTAGCACGCCAGGCAAAATGCTTAACGGTATTGGGTACGCTCTGAGTTCAAATCTCACGGGGAATCAACTTTGTTTTTTATCCTTTCGGGGTTGATAAAATAAATACCAGTTGAGCACGGGAATCAATGTAATCGACTTATCCCACCTCCTCTGAATTTGCTGATCTTATGCCAAAGATTTGAAACCAGTATCCTTCCAGTACTGATGTGGCATTAAATTAGATCATTCAACAGAAGAGTAGAGATTAAGTATTTTTTGATATCTGACTCCATAAACTAAACCGACGTGAATTATCCGCCTTTTCCTTTCTCCGCCATTTTTGTTCTATTTAAATAACCCGGCAATTAAGGACACAGTTTTATTAAATCAGTTTGGTCTGTTTGAGTATGGTAATGAATTGAAGCAATTAACTTAATGGGCTTCACCCCAGGAGAAGCCTAAAATGTGTTCTTTTTACCAGAAGTTTTATAAATAAGCTGCTAAAAAGTCGGTATATATATACTATCCATTGACTCACTTTATGCATGCGTAATCATTTTGAGATAAAAAAAAAGTCTGTCATTTACTTTTGGAGATTCGATATTAAAGACGATTGCTTTTAATAAATTCATTTGTCCGGCTGCAAAAGTACATTTGAAAGAGAATAAGAGATTTTAATAGATAATTTAAATTAATTTAGTTTTGAATTATTAAAATCATTCAGGACAGAAATGTCAGGAAAATATCGAGTTAATAGTTTGGAGATTTTAAGAGGTTACCAGTAATGGATTTTAGGAGGGAAGACTTCGCGCTGTGTAAATTTGGTACTGTGAATTGCTAACCCTAATTAGAAAAAATAAATAAATAAATAAATAAAAGAAAAAATGGCGTATATCCTATATTTATAATTAAGCAAGCTAAATCAAAACTAGAAAATAAAAGTACTATATAAACTTAAAAATAAAAACGTTTGACATTCTTGTAGTCCGCTTTCAATCTGACATTTTCTCAAAAAACCCACTTATCTGGGTTTCGACTGATATGTATGTACATAGTGTATGCAGATATAATATGCATACGTGTATGCATATAATAAATATATGTAAATGTAAGTCTTCGCACACTCATACGCACACACACACACATATATGGGTTTATGTACATACAAACACACATATATAATTTATATATGTACGTGTATATATATGTATATAAATATGTATGTATATATATATATATATATATATATATATATATATATATATATATATATATATATATATATATATATATATATATACATATATATATATATATATATATATATATATATGTATATATATATATATATATATATATATGTATATATATATATATATATATATATATATATATATATATATATATACATATATATATATATATATATATATATATGTATATATATATATATATATATATATATATATATATATATATATATATATATATATATATATATATATGAATATTGATGTTGACACGTTAGTATTTGGTATTTGTAAGGTCAGTGTCCAGACACTGCTGTGTAGCGCAATAGTATGATGTACAAACGTAGTCAGATCTATACAGACGCATAAATAACAATATATATATATATATATATATATATATATATATATATATATATATATATATATATATATATATATATATATATATATATATACATATATATATATATATATATATATATATATATATATATATATATATATATATATATACACATGCATATCTGGGTACAGGACGTCACCAACAGTAAACAACATGAAATACGAAAGCAAATGAGTTCAATACGCAAACAACGAGAGAAACAAATGGAAAACAGGACAAGTAACATAAAGAATGGCCCTTCATCAGTTGTCGGCTGTCTATCTACTCAATTTCGAGCATTGAACGACAATATGAGTCTTCGAAGACAGTTGTTTTAAAGTTGGGAACAACAACAGGACAGTGGAACAATACAAGGAAACCAAACGGAAACAGACATATTAGCTTCAAGGTTCATCCAAGGCTGGGACCACGGGCCATACGTCCTCTGCCTAATTCAAGATAACAACGTGTGGTTACACTCCGACACAATTTCTTTTCCTCAACAGGCTCTGCCCTATTTAACATTGTCTCAAAGCTGATCAAAGAGGAAACGGATCCCGTCACCTTTAAACGGATTCTGGACAAATTTCTTCAAGCAATACCAAATAAGCCACCCATACCTGGATACAACTCACTCAACAAGAACTCCCTACCTGAATGGACCATGATACCACAAAATTTGACTTAAAAAGGACTTAGATAATCCTATCAGGTGATGCTATTAAGTTAGACATGACCTGAACCAATCTTTGGTCGAAACATATCTCAGTTTATCTAAGTTTATATAAGTTTATAGAAATATGTTTGTATATATGTTTGCGTGTGTGTGTGTAGGTGTGTGTGTTAGTGCGTGTGTGTGTGTGTGTGTGTGTAGGTGTAAATGTGTGTGTGTGTGTGTGTGTGTGTGTGTGTGTATGTGTGTGTGTATACGAACTTTAGGTTAGTTAGAACATGCTTTTACATATTTCAACTTCTAATGGCAAACTGACTGCAGTTACCGTGGAAAAACAAATTCTCTCTTATGGTAAAGATGTAAAACCACCACATCTGTACAGTGCTACCCTCTAGTGGTTTGTCAGACGCACGTTTCTTGCTCTTTGGCCTTCCTCCATAGGAAATACTGAAGAGAGATAACTCTGGGCAGTTTCAAAGCCGTAGCTTTATCTAAAAGCGATCAACATCATATATATAAAATAAGACGAGAACATCTCGGTTGGAACAGGCCGTGTGTCTTTTTTCTAGTTTTCGGACATAAAATTAAACTATAAAGTGTACCATATTTGTTTAAGGGGTATTTTCGGACATGGGGAGATTTTGGTTGCTAAATATAGAACATTAAGGATCGTATGACAACATCAGTTTTTTTCTTTTGTCTCGTTGATAACTTTGAATTTGATGTTATAGGTTTATCAACTTTGCAAGTAAACAAGTAAGTCACACACAATTTTATAAGTATATAAATGTATATACTTATATAATGCTCCATCAAAAAACAAGCAACAATGAACAAATAAGAAATCCCCAAAATAATTTTTAAAAAAATACTCTACTACTGGTACAAAGAAATGACAAGGAAAAGGGTGTGAACGTATTATTACCCATGCTAAGATGAAAAAAATGTAGATAAATAGTTAATGTATTGTGTCATAGAAAAGAAAAAATGAGTGATAGTTATACATGAATGTATGAATGTTCAGCAAGAGTGCATGATTTACGAGAACTCGATACAGGAGAGGTCCCAGCAGAGTAATGATTCACCGAAAAACAAAACATCTGCAGTTTTACAATGACGTTTAAATAAACAATATTCGGTAATATTAATAACTTATTCAATACACGCATTTCGCACACATACATATGTATTCATAATTATACACACGGCACAAACACGTACACGCTCGCTCAAATACTAGAACGAGAACATATGTACACACACATAAGCACGGAAATAAAATAAGCTACGTATATGTTTGTATGTGTATGCACATATATATGTATATATATATGCATGTATATATGTATATATATGGATATGCATATATATATATATATATATATATATATATATATATATATATGTATGTATATATATATATATATATATATTTATTTATTTATCATACATGTATACACACACACACACACACACACACACACACACACACATGTATATATATATATATATATATATATATATATATTTATATATACATGTCTGCATATCTGCATATTGTATCATGCACAAGATATGTACATGTCTATGCTATAAATAGTTTACATTGGGATACAATACAACCAAACTCATCTAACAATGAATTTCACTGTGTACTTTTGTGTTCAATTTCCGAGTCGTACTCCCGGCCCGCTACTACTACTACTACTACTACTACTACTACTACTACTACTACTACTAGAGCGACGACGAAATCTACTACATATCTACAGTCAACCCTCCCCGCAAATACATGTTAATCATGCATAAATGCACACACATTTACATATGTAAATATACCTGTGTATATGCTTATATATATATATATATATATATATATACGTATATAGACAGGCGTGGCTGTGTGGTAAGAAGATTATTTCCAACCACATGCTTCTGGATTCAGTTTCACCACGTGGCACTTTGGGCAAGTGTTTTCT
The DNA here is from genome assembly GCF_046866305.1 of Octopus bimaculoides. NCBI lineage: Eukaryota > Metazoa > Mollusca > Cephalopoda > Octopoda > Octopodidae > Octopus > Octopus bimaculoides. The sequence goes on from NC_142939.1 coordinate 41,891,392, forward strand.
ACTATATCTTCGAGTCGACCAATGCCCTGTGGGTGAATTGGTCGACGGAAACAGAAAGAAGCCTGTCGTGTATATATATACGACGGGCTTATATTCACGCACACACGTGTGTGTGTGCGTGAATGTATGTGTGTGTGTCCATGTTTGTCCTGCACGATCGCTTGACAACCGGTATTGATGTGTTTACGGCCCAGCAATATTGCGGTTCGGCAAAAAAGACTAGTTGAATAAGTACTAAGCTTTAAAAAAAAAAAAAGTACTTGGGTCGATTCGTTCGACTAAAATTCTTAAAGGCAGCGCTCTAGTATGGCAGCAGTCAACTGATTGAAACAAAAAAAAGTTAAAAGATACACACACACACACACACACACACACACACACACACACACACACACATGTATATACATGTATATCAGCATATACGTACACACTCGTATGACTTGTTATGATAACAATTTATATATTTATTTTATTTTATTCTATTTTATTTTATTGTCAGCGGGCACTGAAATCATCCTTGAATTACTCCTCTAATACTCGTCGGTAAACCATCCTGTTTGACCTTCGACCCAGGGGGGATATAAAAACTCAAACTCTCCCAATGTCACATCTTAATGTCTTCATTTACGACATATAAAACCTGACATAGAAATCAATACAACCAGAAAAATTAATTCTAGTATTCGCAGAGAAATTCTTATAATGTTCCGTTTTAGTATTTAGTTTTCAAGATTTTTGAGAGGGACTTGTGTGTTGAGGACATATTTTGTTGTATCTTGGGAGGGTCCTGATGCCAATTATAAACACACACACTGATTCTTTTTCATCTCTTTTATTATTACTTTTATATTGGTTAAATATGTAACCATTTAACTAATCAGTGTTTTGATGAATCGTTTCCGTCAATTAATTAACTAGGTTTATCAAAATACTTTTGCTGTCATTAAGGATCTCGATGATATTCCCCCTCTGTAATCTGGGTCTACTAGTCCTTCCTACGATAAAGAAAAGCTCTAAAACTTTGAGAGAAAGTGTTAGTTAGCTACATCGATGACAACTGTTGACTGATATTAATTTCATAGGCCCTGAAAACATAAAAGGCAAAGTCGACCTAAGCGACATTTGAACTCAGGACGTAAACCCAAAAGAAATATTTCCAAGAATTTTGAGAGGCGTGCTAACGCTTCTGCCAGCCTGCCTCCATCTTCAGCCCTAATAATATTTTCTACAAGAAGCACAAGGCCCGAAATCTGGGGGAGAGAGATAGTCGATTACATCGACCACAGTACTCAGCTGGTACTTGATTTATCGACCCCGAAAGGATGAAAGTCAAAGTCGACATCGGCAGAATTTGAATTCAGAACGTAGCGACTGGCAAAATACCGCTAAGCATTTCGTCCGGCGTGCTAACTTCAAGTCTAATAATAACAAACCAATCATCATGGAAAACGTTAGATTGAATAACAATTTTGAAGTTTTCGAGGTAAGCTCATAAATTATAGGGGACGCTTATCTTCATGCTGGTCATTCGTTAGCTGTCATATTTGAATGTAAATGATGTGACGTTAAACTTGACTTTTGCATGTGAATGCTAACGTCTTTCAATGGCGCTGTTATCGTTTCACACATTGTTGTTGTAGGTGTTGTTGCGGTCGTTTAGCTCCCCCTATCGAAATCCTACCAACCATATCTGAAGACTATCAGCTATGTCTACACATATTGGAATTAGTTTAATATCTCGGATGTTACAATGTTATCTATTTCAATAATCTAGAATTTTCGCAGCATGGTGCTAATGGGCGTAACAGTATGTTTTCCCTTCTGGATTACACCAAAATCTCCAGAAGATCATTTTGGATTCACCCCTCCCTGACACACTGTGTAAACTATAATCTATCGAGAAAAAACACACCGCCGTTATACATACATATACCTACCTAGCTACATACATACGCACATACATACATGCATACGTGCATACATACACACAGATACATATATATATATATACTTATATGCATACATACATTCATGCATGCATATATATACATACACACACACGCATACATACATACATACATACATACATACTCGCTTTCATTTATACACACACACTTTCGTAAGTATATATGTAGTTATATCCATCAAAACAGAGGGGTAACGTTATATATAGACATGTCCGTGTGTGTGCGTGTGTACGTGTGTGTGCGTGTGGGTGTGTGTGTGTGTGTGTTTGTGTGTGTGTGCGCGTGTGTGAGTTTGTACGATCGTGTATATGAGCGCGTGTGAAATTTGTAGAACTCTTGTGTATTTTGTGCTACAAGTGATAAAAATAAATTGTCAATTAGCTGGAACTGGAAAATGTTAAAACAGAACAGCATTACGAACAAAAACAAACACGAAAAAAAAACAAGTAAAATACAACGTGCAATACAAGGAAGATGATTAATATAAAATATGGAAGAATATTACAGAGAGATAAGGACAGAGAGAGAGAGAGAGAGAGAGAGAGAGAGAGAGAGAGAGAGAGAGAGAGAGAGAGAGAGAGAGAGAGAGAGAGAGAGAGAGAGAATAGAGAAGGAAGAGGAGAGAAGGAGAGCTAGATTTTGTCGTTGAAACAGTTTATGCCAAAACGGACAGATTAGTGTTTGTAAATATATATATATATATATATATATATATATATATATATATATATATATATATATATATATATATATATATATATATATACTCGCAAACTCGCATACATTAATATTTACAAAATGGAAATATCTAAGTATGTTCATACATATATGTATAAATGGGTAGACATGTTTGTATATATAAATAATTAAATATATATATATATATATGTATAAGGCCTGTTTATGGGATTACCTTAGGTTTCACGTCCATAAAAGACTTAGCTTTATGGCGTATCATCAGCTGCCAAAACCCATATATATATATATATATATATATATATATGTGTGTGTGTGTGTGTGTGTGTGTGTGTGTGTGTGTGTGTGTGTGTGTGTGAGTGTGTGTGTGTGTATGTATATATATATGTATATATATATATATATGTGTCCATATGTACTCGTGTAATTATTTCCAGGTGATATCTCGCGTTATATGTTCAACATAACCCAAGATAATCTGTAATGGCATATCTTGCACGCTAATTCTCACGTTTTTCTTTCATTAAACCGTTTCAAACATGGAAACACGAGATTCTCCATGAAAACTTTGTTGGAGTTGGGAGAGGTAGGTTCGGTATCGTGTTCTCTAACTTTTTTCAATTGAGGAATTACAAGAATAAAAATAACTAAAAATAACAGAAAACGAAAATAAAAAGCAATCACAAAAGAAATGCTAGACTTTGTTCTTGGTAATGATGTTGACATCATTGCTGGGTAACCCCTCGTGATCACTGATCGCCAGAGCTCTGCTAAAAATAATAGAAAGACTTTTAACTATGATCACTTCCCTTCCACCTCAGCAAGCCCTTACTGTGTGCTTCTTTCTTTTAAAAGCAGCTTGAAGAAGATGTACCTGCTCTTACTTGCTTGTTGAGCGACCACGCGTAACGTTCTCTCATTAGCTCCCAAAATTAGCATAATCAGTTGGTAGAGCGTGGTTGTTAGGGCGGAATCATTAGAGCATCGGATAAAATAACTTGCGAATATTTTGTTACATCCAGTTATATTTCTGAGTTCTAGGCAGTTAATTAGTAGACATTAAAATGTCGGATAGAAAGCCTTGCAGTATTTGTTCTGAGTCCTTGCGCCTAGAGATCCAATCTCTGGAAGGACACCTTTGCGTGTCATTCTTTTGATGTAAAAATTTACCAATCCAAAGCGGTTGGCTGGTGGAACTGTGATAATGTTGGACTCGGTGCCTTGTGATATTTGTTCCCAACTGGGTGGTAGACTTAATTCCTGACCTGCTTTAATACCACCAGCTTTGGTGCCTTCTATTGCAAGCATTTAAGCCAGGACTATCGTTTGAAGATAACTTCCTCTCACTTGGCATTTTCGATAGCTTCAGCTGACCTATTTGTGAGTGGCATAGGGTTGCTACAGGACATTTGCTGGGTAAGAATCCCCACTGCTGATGAAAGTGGATTATTTATAATTATATCCAACGAAAATAATAACGATTAGCACCCACTGAAAAAAAAAAACAAAAACAAAAAAAAAAACGAGAATTCATCTCCAGACCAGGACGGCACTAAAAAACAGTTGTGATCTATGCTTCGTGGGATATGGATGGTGTCGATTTTTTCATGTGTTAAAGCAAACCGTTCATTAGAAATATTGTTGTCGGTTGGAAGTATTGCACAAATTTTGCAGCAAAAACGCCCACCATCGGTCAATCATAAAGGGGTGCTGATCTTACACGACAATGCGATGGCTTGTATTGCCCAATACAGTTCTATATTTAAGAGATGAGGAATTATGTACATTATTTACATTATTTACATTTTACAGATATTTCTCCTCATCTTGTTTGTTGTTAACACAACGTTTCGGCTGATATACCCTCCAGCCTTCATCAGGTGTCTTGGGGAAATTTCGAACCTGGGTTCTCATTCCTAAAGTATTTTCGATGTTATAGTAATAATAATAATAAATAGTAAATAATGTAAATAATGTATATTGCCCAAGTTACTCCGGAAAAGACTATGACATAACTTCTTTGTTTTCCCGATCTAACTCCATCTGACTCTCATCCTTTCAGGGCATTGCAGCATTATTTAGATTGGAAAACAGTTTGTCAATTGCGAACGAGTTAAAAATCCTATTGAATAGTCTTTGCTTCTAAACTTGAAGACTATTGCACCCGAGACATCGGCAATTTGCCAAATAGATCAGTAATGAGGGGAAATATTATATCGATTAAACATACCAATTGAAACCAAAGAAGCATTTGTTTCTTTCTCATTCTTTTATTCTTTTATTTGTTTCAGTCATTTGACTGTGGCCATGCTGGAGCACCACCTTCAGTTGAACAAATCGACCCCAGAACTTATTCTCTGTAAGCCTTGCACTTATTCTATCGGTCTCTTTGCCGAACCGCTGATGTTACGGGGATGCAAACACACCAGCGTCGGTGGTCAAGCGATGTTGTGGGGACAAACACGCGCGCGCGCACACACACACACGCACTCACACGCACACACACACACACACACACACACATATATACGACGGACTTCTTTCAGTTTCCATCTACCAAATCCACTCACAAGGCTTTGGTCGGCCCGAAGCTACAGTAAAAGACACTTGCCCAACGTGCCATGTAGTGGGACTGAACCCGGAACCATGTCGTCGGTAAGCAAGCCGCTTACCACAAAACCATGTTGAAATACTCTCTCTCTCTTTTACTCTTTTTCTTGTTTCATTCATTTGACTGTGGCCATGCTGGAGCACCGCCTTTAGTCGAGCGAATCGACCCCAGGACTTATTCTTTTGATGCCTAGTACTTATTATATCGGCCTCTTTTGCCGAACCGCTAAGTTACGGGGACGTGAACACACCACCATCGGTTGTCAAGCGATGTTGGGGGGACAAACACAGACACACAAACATATACACACACATACATTATATATATATATATATATATATATATATATATATATATATATATATATATATACATATATACGACGGGCTTCTTTCAGTTTCCGTCTACCAAATCCACTCACAAGGCTTTGGTCGGCCCGAGGCTATAGTAGAAGACACTTGCCCAAGGTGCCACGCAGTGGGAATGAACCCGGAACCATGTGGTTGGTAAGCAAGCTACTTACCACACAGCGACTCCTGCAACTTTCTTTCCATCCTAATATATGATCATTTTTTTTCAGTCCTTTTTCCTTCTTCCGTTACTCACGTGACTAAGAAAACATTTCAAAATGAAGATCATCACGTCTGAGACCGCGTTAAAACAAAGCTTCAAATAATACCGAATGGGAGACGAAACAAATAAACAATCATACCCAAACGCATAGATTATCATTTGCACTCTGTATTTACTTCAGAGTAGCATCTTTAAAACTTTCAATGTCTGTTTATCATTGCCGGATTAAACGGATGTTGGTGTCTACTAGGCACGTTGACTCGAAATGAATGTAAATATTTTATTAAGAGCCGGAAACATAAGTGTAATCACAGAGAGGTTTGTAATTAGTCACTAATCAACATTAGCCACTCCTACGGGGTAAATATATATATATATAATTGTAGCGAAACATCAACAAGTATGTCAAATATAGCGCTTTATAATTATCGATGTAAGCTTCGTAACAACAACAACAACAACAACTACTACTACTACTACTACTACTACTACTACTACTACTACTACTACTGTAACAATCATCATCACTCCACCGCAAAAACCATTGGCACCAAAAACCTTCACCTCCGACGCCGCTACCGCCGCCCCTCCTCCTCCTCAACAACAACAACAACAAAAACGACAATAACATCCTCCTCCTTCTCCTCCTTATAATCATCATCATCATCACCGCCATCATTATTGCTATCAGCAGGAATTTTTCTGTTTGCAAACGTGTTGGGAAATTAAATAAGTAATGAGACTACTTAAACGAGAATATTTCTTTCTTTCCCTCCCTCACTCCTTCTCGCCTGCTTTTTCTCTTTATTTATTTATTCATTCTTTATTTAAAGCAGTCTATAAAAAAACTTTATATATGTATGTTCCTCTTTATTCTTTAATTTCAACTTCAATATTCTTATCCCACCAAAGATTTTAAAGAAATAATTATCTCCCTTGAATAGCATCACTCCACCGCAAAAAAACATTGGCACCAAAAACTTTCACCTCCGATGCCGCCGCACATCTCCAAAAGAATCCTTACACGCTCTCTGGAGCGCCTCCCGCTATATATATATATATATATATATATATATATATATATATATATATATATATATATATATAGTGTTGTATATATTACTATATATATTACTCCTACTATTACAACTGCTACTAAACATACTACTACTACAACTACTACTACTACTACTACTACTACTACTACTACTACTACCACCACCACCACCACCACCACCCAACCAGTCATCCATCCACCACAGTCACCAATACTACTACACGAATTCTTTTCTACTCTAGGCAAAAGGCCCGAAATTTTTGGGGAGGCGGCCAGTCGATTAGATCCACTCCAGTACGCAACTGGTACGTAATTTATCGACCTCGAAAGGATGAAAAGCAAAGCAGACCTCGGCGGAATTTGAAGTCAGAACGTAAGGACAGACGAAACACCACTAAGCGTTTCACCCGGTGTGCTAACGTTTCTGCCAGCTCACACAGACACACACACACACACACACACACACACACACACACACACACACACACACACACACACCCACCCACACACACACCCACACAAATAACTAAGATTCAGTTGAATTTTCTTCCATCTTCTTACTCTGTTAAAATATTTAAGAAAAATTATATTAATGTGTCCTACTTATTAAAATTCCGTTTATTTGTACAGCTGAAGATAGCACTGCATTTAAATTGATGTAATGATTGCATTGTTCAATTAAATGGAGTCGCTTGAAACGGTCGTACTGCATCACTTCTTGATATCCTGTTACTTACTTTGACTATGTGTGTGTGTGTGAGTGTATGTGTGTGAGTGTGTGCGCGTGCGTGTGCTTGCGTACATACATATAAATATGTGTGAAGGCGCGTGGGCTAGTGGTTAGGGATATTCGGCTCATGATCGTAAGGTCGCGAGTTCAATTCCCGGTGATGTGTTGTGTCCTTGAGCAAGACCTTTTATTTCATGTTGCTCCAGTCCACTCAACTGGCAAAAGTGAGTTGTACTCGTATTTCAAAGGGCCAGCCTTGTCACACTCTGTGTGACGCTGAATCTCCCCGAGAACTACATTAAGTGTACACGTGTCTGTGGAATGCTCAGCCACTTACACGTTAATTTCACGAGCAGGCTGTTCCGTTGATCGGATCAGCTGGGACCCTCGTCGTCGTAACTGACGGAGTGATAGTTTAGTTTATTTTTTAAAGTTTTATAAATATGTGTGTGTGTGTGTGTGTGTGTGTGTGTGTGTGTGTGTGCGCGTGCGAGCGTACGTGTTTATTGATATTCAGCAGCAGCAACAAACGACGACCTTTTTCGTGCGTTAACAATAATCTGATATTGATAATAATATTAATAATAATGATAATTACATAAATATTTATATACGGATACATGTATCTGTCTATTAATATGCTTCTTTGTGTGTATGTGTCTTGTGGGGGGGGGGAGAAGGCGTGCGCTCAGATCTGTGTCATCCGACGATGGCGGATCAGTTGTTGGATCAACTGAACAACACACCCTTGAATTAGCGAGTAAGTGGATGCGTATTCCGCAGATATTGTGTACCCATAACGAAGTTCGTGGGGAGAATCAGCTTGACACAGCGTATGCCATATGACAGTACTTTTCGAATTACAGGTACAATCCACCCGACGGGCTTCTATACAATTTCCGTCTACCCAATGTCACCCACAAGGTGTGTGTCAATCCGTGTCTGCAGAAAATGCCTTGTTGCCCAAAATGGTCACGCAGTGAGATCGAAACCGGAACCTTGTACTCGCAAACCAAACCATCTTAACTATCTGGTCATACTACTCTTACACACACACACACACACACACACACACACACACACACACACACACACACACACACACACACACACACACAGATATATATATATATATATATATATATATATATATATATATATATATATATGCGACGGGCTTCCTTCAGTTTCTGTCCACCAAGACTATAGTAGAAGACACTTACCCAAAGTGCCACGCGGTGGAACTGAATCCGGAACCCTGTGGTTGGGAAGCAAACTTCTGCCCACACATCCCTACGCCGGCACCTACGCTACATATGCAGACACTTGTACCTATGTATAAATATATGTGTAAGCACGCACAGTCTTGGCTTATCCTACTACGCTAAGTGGTTCGACGTTTATTTTATAGATATGAATAAAAATACACAGCTAAACATTACAATTTAATTACATAATTGAAGAGACAGAGAGAAAAGGATAGGCCAGCACTTTGTCACATATTTAGAAACATAACTGTCGTCTGCTGAATGATAGATGCGGTATTTAAATCCCATTTGTGATTATATTCCGATATTCCCGTTTCAAATTGGTGCTTACAGTGTCGAAAACTTTAATCCGTTTAAAATTTCACTCGTAAGATCTTCCAACATGTCATAGAAACTTCCAGAAACTTTATATTTCTATCAATCTAAAGATTTTATTCCATTATTTAACATGATTCTCCAAATATTTTAATTATTTCTCCCTGTTTTATTCTCTCCGTAATCTCTCAATTGTATTACTTTCTTAGAATCCGTTGCAACACATGATCTGAAACTCTACGATTTGATTTCAAATACCGACAATGTCATCTTTGCATTCCTTTTTTAAATTTCCTTACATTTTGTTTACTTTAAAAAAAAAATCTTTTCGTGCTTCGTAAATGTAATACCATCCTCGTGCTGTCCTATCCTTCTACCCTTTCTAACTGTCACGTCCTAGATGTTCTATAAGAACAAGGATGCTGGGGATCTTGAGGAGTCTAGACGACTCCTCATGAGTGCATAAAACACCTAAAACAGTTAGTAAAATCATGGGGCATATTCATATCAAGTCATCCTCCTTCTATCACCCAACTCATATATCATATATTATACACGCTTAGTGTATATACACGCTTAGTGTTGCCTCCTCAGTACTATAGTAGAACTAAATACGATTTTATTTTGATGGAGTGAGGATCTTCTCCTGTGAACTCCTACGGTCATAAGACTAGCTAAAAGCTGCGACTTGCCAGATGACTTTGTATGCACAATGGCGAAAGCTCAGTGTGTCCTTTTTCTGTATTTACTTGTACTGTCTTCCATTTCTTTTCTCGTTGCTTACGTATTTAACGCGTTTGTTTATGTATTTCATGTTATTTGCACCGTTGGTGACGTCCTGTACCCATATATGCACACACACATCTCTCTCTCTCTCTCTCTCTCTCTCTATATATATATATATATATATATATGGGAGAATATACAAAAAATAACAACAGACGAGGACAGGTGGTGTAAATAACAAAAGTATATATTAGTATGACGCTCGGGAATACGGAAAGTCTTTGACGTTTCGAGCTACGCTCTTCAACAGAAAGAATACGGAGACAAGGAGAAAAACACGGAGAAAATCCTAGCCTCTTATGGCTATCTTAAAATACTTTTAAAACTTTAGTTACGTCCTCCTGCGTTTCCAGTTCAAATCTCGCCAAGATCAACTTTCCTTTAATCATTGTCGGGGAACCGATAAAGTAAGTAATTGCATAATAAACCCTTTAAAAGTATTGCCTTAGCTTCAGGTTCTTTTACACACACATATATATATATATATATATATATATATACACACACACATATATATATATATATATATATATATATATATATATATATATATATATATATATATATATATACATATATATATATATATACATATATATATATATATATGTGCGACACATTTACAACACTATTACTAGCGGTCGTTATAATAATTCTTTCTACTATAGACACGCGGCCTTGATTTTATGGGGAGGGGGATGAATCGATTACATCGACTCCAGTACTCAACTGGTACTTAATTTATCGACCTGAAAGGATGAAAAGCAAAGTTGACCTCGGCGGAATTTCAACTCAGAACGTAGCGATGGACGATATACCGCTAAGCAACTCACCCGGCAAGACACAGTACAAGTGGTTTCGTCACGATTTCGTTAGAATAATTCAGCTGAAAATTGTGTTTTTTTCTTCCTCAGAAAGAACAATCCCAGATTCTTAAACCACTTGTTTATATGATTTGAAAAATAATCCGAAAATTTGTTAAAAACATGAAAAATTATAAGACATTGATGATACTAAAAAATGCACGTGATATCGTCGTATAACCCTAGCAGACCTTTGGAGACTGATGAGATTGGTGTGTTTGATATCTAGGATGAAGATCTGTACAGCAATGCTTGCTGGGTAGCCACGTATTGAGAAAGAATTGAGGTCTGGTAAAAATGCTTACAATACAGTGAAACCCTGTAAAAGAACCTGAAGCTAAGGCAATACTTTTAAAGGGTTTATTATGCAATTACTTACTTTATCGGTTCCCCGACAATGATTAAAGGAAAGTTGATCTTGGCGAGATTTGAACTGGAAACGCAGGAGGACGTAACTAAAGTTTTAAAAGTATTTTAAGATAGCCATAAGAGACTAGGATTTGAAAGCTTTTAAGAAAAACAATTAGACGTTAAAAGTAGCAATAATGATCTGGGGTCTAAATGCTTTTACAAGTAGTAATAATGGCCTGGAATCTGTAAGTTTTTAAAAATAGTAATGATAGGTTAGAACCAGTTGCAATTAGTCACAACAGTTCAGACGAGTCCGAGTGTCTTCTAAGAGAGTGTCACATACAACTCGTTAAAGAAATATTTTCAAACGACAATTTTGGTAAGCAACCGTTTGTGAACGGAATTGCAGAATAGATCGATTGAAAACTATATATTGCTTGTGAGAGAAGGATTGCTCGGTCAGAATTATCAACGTTTGTTATACAATATCTGACCATAACCAATAAACACGTTGAAGTGATAGTCTGAATGTATTGTAAACTGGATGGAAAATTTATCCCGAAGAAACCACTTTGCAGAGCAAAAAGTAAAATAAATAAATATTCCGATTACTCAAGAGTTTGCAGTAGTTGAATCTGCTTAAAGTTGGAATAACACGACAAAGTTATTATATCAGTTTGAGTTACACTAAGTTCTATAGCACAGTTAGAAAATTGCCCTCGTCGTTGAAAGATGCAGAGCAAAGTCCCTGTGGAACATTATTGTGCACGAAGGAAAAACAAAGTCTAGGTTACAAAGCAAATAATTTATAATTTAAACATGGAAAAGAAAACCGTAATTTATTACGATAATTAGTAGAGCAATGGCGAATAACTCTAATGATTATTCGAAAAGCTTTGATGCTAAGAAATTACACTAAATTAAATATTTAATTAAGGAGATGGAATGTAAGAAAATATCTATTATTCTGTTTGTAAATAGTGCAACGGAAACAACTAAGTAAATGCCTGCAAATGAATTGACACATGAGTAATGAACAAGAACGAAGAGGGGGGGGGGAGTTTCAGAAAATACCATCACTATGTGCTGTAAATGTTGCAATGGTGTTAAAGAATATTTGTTCACCTTTAACATTTAAATGCAGCAATAACAAGATGCAGCTACTTATGTGTATTAAACAAGGATGGTGAGAGGGGAGCTGAAATGGTTAAACGAGGCCAGCACTCCTGTTTTTGTCTTGTGCTTCCGGTCCCACTACGGGAAATAATTACATTTATTTATCCTGGGGTTTACAAAATAAGTATCCTAAACAGGATCTATAACATTAATTTTACCACTCTTTCTCCCTCTGGTCTGTGGTAATACAAAAAAATGATTATAAATAAATCTTGAGAAAGATTAAGCAATGAAGGCGCATGGCTTAATGGTAAGGGTATTGGACTCATGATCGTACGATTGTGATTTCGACTCCTGGTCTGGGCGATGCGTTGTGTTCTTGAGCAAAACAATTCATTCCAAGCTACTCCAGTTCGCTCATCTTGTAAAAATGAGCGATCCTACGACGGACTAGCGTCCCGTCCAGGATGAATATATGTACGCCAGAGAAATCGAAAAACCGGTCCTATGCTCCATAAACAGCGATTTGGAATAATTCATAGATAAAAACTACTGAATCAATAAAGTCCTAGATTCACTTCTGTTGCTCCAAGACGTTGTGTGTTCGATTTCGTCTTTCATCGTCAAAATATTGAAAAAAAAAAAAAAAAAAATCAAATCCCTGATTTGACAAAATCATAGATCAAAATCATAGATCAAAATCATAGATCAAAATCATAGATCAAAATCATAGATCAAAATTATAGATCAAAATTATAGATCAAAATTATAGATCAAAATTATAGATCAAAATTATAGATCAAAATTATAGATCAAAATTATAGATCAAAATCATAGATCAAAATTATAGATCAAAATTATAGATCAAAATCATAGATCAAAATCATAGATCAAAATTATAGATCAAAATTATAGATCAAAATCATAGATCAAAATTATAGATCAAAATCATAGATCAAAATTATAGATCAAAATTATAGATCAAAATTATAGATCAAAATTATAGATCAAAATCATAGATCAAAATTATAGATCAAAATCATAGATCAAAATCATAGATCAAAATCATAGATCAAAATCATAGATCAAAATCATAGATCAAAATCATAGATCAAAATATGTACTCCAATGTACATACTCCAGCTGAGTTCGTTCGTTAATAATTTTTCCTAAATTATTAAACTTTTTACAACAATTGTAGGCCACTGATCACACAATGTTGAATGTATTAGCTAAATATCATAGAATATATTATTCACACAGCATGGAATGGATTGGCTAAATAATGTAGAATATTTAGCAAATAAATAGATTGGCTAAGTAACGCAGAATATATATAGACGAATGAATGAATTGGCTAAATAGCGTAGATTGTATTGGTCAAATACCACTAAATATATTGGCGAAATAACGTAAATGATATTTTAAAAATTATGATAAATATTTGATCAAATAACGTTGAATATATTGGCCCAATAACGTGGATTGTATCGGTTAACTGATGTTACGCATGCTGCTACAAAACATTGAATTTATTGGCAATTAGCGTAGATAGTTTTGATCATGTGACATTAAATATTTAGTGAAATAACTTTGAACATTTAGTGAAACAACTTTGAACATTTAGTGAAACAACTTTGAACATTTAGTGAAATAACTTTGAACATTTAGTTAAATTAAGTCGGTGAGCTGGCGGAATCGTTAGAACACTGAACAAAATGATTAGAGGCATTTCGTCCGACTTCACGTTTTGATTTCAAATTTCACCGAGGTCGACTTTGCCTTTCATCCAATCGGGGGTAATAAGTACCAGTTAAACATTGGGGTTGATGTAATCAATTTATCATCTCCTCCGAAACTGCAGAAATTCGAAATCCATATTTAGTTAAATTATACTCTTTTATTACTTGTTTCAGTCATTTGAGTGCGGCCATGCTGGAGCACCACCTTTTAGTCAAAGACAAGAATACAAGACATATTATCTTTTACCTGTTTCAGACATTGGACTGCAGCCATTTATAAACTGAATACAAATAATTTAATTGATGGTACCGTATTTCATTTTACAATCATAATATGCAAAGATGTATACTAAAGGCTTATAAGTTAATACTGCGTCGTACCTGTGTTAGCAGTGCGATTCAGTTACTTTTAAAATTTATCTCTACAGATTATCCATAGAAATTAGAGCCAACACTGAAAGTTACGACCTTTCGTATACGAATACGTCTTTGTAAGCTCAATACATTCACGCAATTTTCAGCGCTGGGTGTCATTTCTAAAAAAAAAAAAAATCTGTAGAAATAACTTTAAATCTACAACCTCATATCACAGCAGAAGAAAACATTAACATTGCAAACACATCCTTCACCGCTTGTTTATAGAATTCTTGTGGAGGCGCAATGGCCCAGTGGTTAAGGCAGCAGACTCGCGGTCATAGGATCGCGGTTTCGATTCCCAGACCGGGAGTTGTGAGTGTTTATTGAGCGAAAACACCTATAGCTCCCTGAGGCAACGGCAGAGGGTGGCGGCGAACCCTGCTGTATTCTTTCACCACAGCTTTCTCTCACTCTTTCTCCCTGTTTCTGTTGTACCCGTATTTCAAAGGGGCCAGCCTTGTCACACTCTGTGCCACACTGAATCTCCTCAAGAACTACGTTAAGGGTACACATGTCTGTGGAATGCTTAGCCACTTGCACGTTAATTTCACAAGTTGGTCGGATCAACTGGAACTCTCGACGTCGTAAGCGACGGAGTGCCACGCACAGAATTCTTAGAACCAGCAGCAAGATTGGTTCTTGTCGAATTTGCTTAAACTGTATTTGAATTATATCGTTTCCCACATGTCTTATTTATATGGTTATGTCTCACTATCAGTTCGTTTACTCATGTGTTCTTAATTCTCTATGAATTATTAAGGCGGAAAAAAAGACGAAGAAAAAAATGACCGGGTGCTTTCATTTTGTATATAATTAAAACACCATTTCCTCATTCTTCATTATCAACAGCAGGTTAATAGTTAATAGAAAAGATTCTAATTAACTAATCACCAAACCGTACTCAATGACATAAACGTAATCAAGCATTTTTTGTGGACATCATGTATGTATGTATGTGTATATATATATATATATATATATATATATATATATATATGTACGAATACATGATTTTGTATATGTATATATGTATATACACACATGGACGCATAGACGTGTAAATGTATATCCATATATATTTACACATGCGTGCAATATATATATATATATATATATATATATATATATATATATATATATATATGTATGTATGTATGTATGTATATACACATGTCTATGTACATGTATATACAGGGTGGGTGGAAAGTAACTAGGCATTAGAAATTGCTTATGGAATTTTTAGTATCACTGAAGTCATGGCGAAAACATTTTTTAAACAGACATTACTAATAGGAAGTTTCTATTTTCTTATTGTCTTATTGTCTTATTTCTTATTTTCCAGATGGCCGGTCGCTTGACTGTTCAGGAGCGAGCTAAGATAGCAGCACGCTATGAAATGTGGAATTTCGTTCTTTTGGTTCAGAGATGGTGGCGTGCATGGAGAGGCAAGCATGCAACACTACGTCCGGAGACAATAAAAAGTTGTCATGCAAAGCTGATGACCACGGGCTCTATGAAGGATGCAAAAAGAAGTGGCCGTCCAGCTACATTCCGATCAGCGGAGAACGTGGCAGTAGTGCAGGAAATGTTCAATCGCAGCCTGCAAAAATCAACGGGTCAAACAGCTCGTGAAAGTGGGCTAAGAAGACACGCAATACGTACGGTGTTGCATAAAGAATTGAATTTTCGTCCATGGAAACCCCATTACGAACAAGAGCTAAAGCCTGAAGACTGTGACCGCAGAAGTCCAGAAGTCCTGAACTCTAAGAAGTCTAGATCTCACTCCATGTGATTTTTACCTGTGAGGTTACACAAATGAGGTGTACAAGAAAAAACCTCGCACATTCAGGATGACCTCAATGATATTGAGACGTCCTTCAGAAGGTTGCTCATTCCATCCTTGGCTGTTTGAGGAAACTGGTTGAAATATGCAGATTTACTTACATTTTCCCATGTAATAAAGAACATGTGTCATTTGTTTCAATAAATTTGTAAAAGAAACAGGGATTTTATTACCAATCTTTAATGCCTACTTACTTTTCACCTACCCTGAGTTTGTGTGTACGTGTGTGTGTATATATATATATATGTGTATGTATAAATATGTGTGTTCTTTTATTCTTTTACTTGTTTCAGTCATTTGACTGCGACCATGTTGGAGCACTGCCTTTGGTCGAACAAATTGACCCCAGGACTTATTCTTTGTAAGCCTAGTACTTATTCTATCGGTTTCTTTTACCGAGCTGCTAAGTTACGGGGACGTAAACACACCAACATACACACACACAAACACACACACACACACACACACACATATATATATATGACGAGCTTCTTTCAGTTTCCGGTTTCGAAATCCACTCACAAGGCTTTGGTCAGCCCGAGGCTATAGTAGAAGACATTCGCCGAAGATGCCACGCAGTGGTACTGAACTCGGAACCATGTGGTTGAAAACAAGTTTCTTACCACACAGCCACGCCTGCACCTGATTGGTTAAAATATTTTAGAAAGTGTGAAATAATATTGATCTCTGTTTCACTAATTGTTTTTTTGCGGTTTTCTCAAGGAAAGGAGGAAGTGTAGCGCATAAAACTCTTTTTTTTTTCAGGGCTTTCTGATGAGATGAAAGGATGGAGTTATCCTCGAACCGGAGAAGCGACTTACCGCGGATTCCACTAAAATTACCCAACAAGTTTGTACTTTGAAACTAGGCGCATCATTAGATCTACTCCTTTAGAACGCTGAGCGTTAAGGTCCACAAGGCAGGCATCTTGTCCAATATTTCAACAATTCCACCTTGAAGCGGAACTTTATTTATTTGACTGCTGAAAGGACGAAAGCATGAATTTGACATCAGCGGGATTTGAAATCAGCGCGTATATAATCAGAACAAACACTGCAAAATATCCTACCCTCTCCTGCTTTGCACTGGGTCCTCAGCTCCTCGATGGAGTCATAACGCTACCAACTATCGTGGCCCGATGATGCATCTTAAAATAATTTTAAGGCCTGGTGGAGCACATCCGTTTTTAGGCCTGAATGAAGCCGATACTTTCCAGAAAAGCTGAAAACCGATTGAATGAAGGAAACGAAACAAGGATCAGTACTTATTTTAACGACACCGAAAAGGTGAAAAACAAAACTGACCTCAGAGGAACTTGAACTAGAGCCGGAAGGATTAGTACAACGCAATCTATCTGATGCTCTATCGACTCTACGAATCGGATGCTTTCTTTTGCCTTACACCCTTCGTTTTTCTTTCTTTCTTTCTTTCTTTCTTTCTTTCTTTCTTTCTTTCTTTCTTTCTTTCTTTCTTTCTTTCTTTCTTTCTTCCCTCCTCCCATTCTGCTACTTTGGCAGAAATTAGGAGCTGCATGAGATCCGTTGTATATCAGACCCTATTAGGGGTGATAAACAGTCTTGTTTCCAAGCAGATGTGGGGGGTTGGGGACACAGAAATGGGGGCAACAACAACGTTTTTTCTCTTCCTTTTTGATTGCTAATAACGCTTTTCTTCCTTTCTGTCCTGACTCCATATTTACATATAGATACATGTGCGTGTGTATACATACATACATACAAATACACACACACCCATATATAATATTATATGTGTGTATACATACTCATATATATATATGTATGTATATATACATTATACACACACACGCACACAAATATAAATGCTGTGTGCGTATGTCTTTGTTAATAACACTTCTTTGTATCACTGCTCTCTCTCTCTCTCTCTCTCTCTCTCTCTCTCTCTCTCTCTCTCTCTCTCTCTTCCTTCTGTGTTTCTGTTTATTTTTTTGCCACCATTATTTTCTACCCCCTATCCGGGGTCTACACCAAGAACACCCCCACCCCACCCCTGACCACGGACACCGCCACCCTACCGACACCACCCGCTGCCACTAACATGATAAACTGGAAAGATAAGCCAACTACATGAACCTTATTTCGGAAAATCATACTACTAATAATAATAATAATAATAATAATAATAATAATAATAATAATAATAATAATGTTGGTAGGAAAAGCTCAGAAGGGGCAATAGAATTGCTTGGCTGATCTAGTTGTCGGTATGTATGGAAAGAGGTGCATGCGCGCGCGCGTCTATGTATGCGTGTGAGTGAGAAGCGGAGACGAATAAAAATGCAAAAGTGGGGCGAAGAAAGGGAGCATAGGCATATATGTGTGTACGTATGTGTGTGTGTGTTAGATAAATAATTGTTTTTTTTTTATACATGTTCATTTTTTGCTGTTTTTTCTGGTACCATAGGTTTCCTGCTGATTACGAAGCAGTATTTTTGCTATCAAAATTCAAAATAAAAACCATACTCCATCATTAAGTAACAGATACACACATGAATACACACACACACACACACACACACATACACACACACATGCAAACACGCACATATGCGCAAGCACGCACACATACATGCGCACACACTCACATGAACACACGAGCACAGAAACAGATACACATGTGTATGTATGTATATCTATCTATCTATCTGTCTATCTAACTATATATGTGTGTATATGTCTATCTATCTATCTATCTATAAATATATATATACACATGTGTGTGTGTGTGTGTGTGTGTGTGTGTGTGAAACTCAGTGACGCACGCACTCATACGCTCTTAACGCTCATCACACACAACAGGAGCGCCGCTACGCTATCATATACATATATATATAAAAGATCATGGAAATTCTTCTTCCACACGTGACCATACAGAAAGAAAAAAACATGGGGTAAGGAGGAGCTTTGTCAGATCCCATAAGATTCCCTTCCTCAACTCTCTTAAGTCTCCTTCTTCAGTCCCTTACATCAGGAAGTAAAAAGGAAGAAGAAATAGGGAGTTGGTGATTGCAGGTGCGTGATGATGGTAGCGTAAACGGTGGCGATTGTCGTTTTGTTTATCACCCATAATTGTGTCAGCTATGTAGGGGTCTCCAGTGTATCCCATTTTTCTCCCAATGTAACATAAAGTGACAATTTGGCATTTTAAGGGCCACTAATTATACAACTGGCTCCCCAAATGTTTACAAAACCTAAAGCAAAGACTTCCGTTCTTTTCCTTTTCTTATCACTTTTAATGGAATCTGCTTTTACAAAATGACTCTGTGTGTGTGTGTGAATGGATGATACGATGCATGCGTGTGTTATTCTGTTTGTGTGTGTGTGCGTTTGTGTGTTTCTGTGTTTGTATACTTGTGTGCATGTGTGTCGTGTATGAGCGTGTGTGTACGTGGGTTGTGATATCGCAATACAAGGTGTTACATATAGAGAATATTGATCTAACGCCCGTATATAGCAATCGGTGCGTCGCATCATTTATCGACGGAACCCCTTGGCTGGTTGGGGAAGCTTTATTTCTACAGTACCATAAAAACGTAGGCAAAGTTTAGCTTAATCACATGGAGATTACACATGTCTGCAGAATACTGAAGCCGCGTATATGTTAATTCAGGAGCAGGTAACTCATTATATCGAACAACTGCATCCTCATCGTCGAACCACGGAGATCCACCACCGACAACAACAGCCATACATTATTGAGACCTTCAGTCGTTTAAATCTAGTTCAGTACTTCAGCTATTTTATCGACCCCAGAAGGATGGAAGGAAATGTTCACCTCGGTGAGATATGAACCCAGAGCATAAAGAACTGCAATAAATACCGCTAGGCATTCTGCCTGATGTTCTAAAGAAGCTGCTAATCCACTTCCCTTTACGCAAATTTTCTAATTTACCACGGGTGTTTAGTTCCTCAACAATTCCGCGTTAAATGATTCAGCGATAAATGAATAACAGAACTATAGTAAATACATGTTTCGATCTGTGACTCAGAGTTGTACTGAGCATCATGAATAGCCGCTAGGGCGCGCTTTTTGTGGTCGAAGGAGAACCCTTGACTGATCTCATCGACGACCTGTGTTATTACAGATCAAATTCGTGATAAGCGTAACGTGGTTCCCAGTCATTGTACCGTGTTATTCAGTATTAGTGATGAACCAATCAGCGATAAACAAGGTTAAGGGTATTCAAAAGCTCCCCTGCTTTGATACATTTCTTGGTAGCGCAAATGCAAATAGCTACAAACTGAGCAGAGGTTCTATCATTTAATTTGCTGATGTACGATGTAGATACAATAATGGACTAAATATACCGCGAGTTCAGAACCAGAAGTGACACGGATTTCTTTTTTTTTTTTTTTTGAGATGACCTAAATATATCCTTTTATTTGTTTCAGTCATTTGACTGCGGCCACGCTGGAGCACCGCCTTTTGGTCGAACAAATCGATCACAAGACTTGTTCTTTGCAAGCCTAGTACTTATACTATCGGACTCTTTTGCCGAACCGCTAAGTTACGGGGGCGTAGACACGCCACCATCGGTTGTCAAGCGATGGTGGGGAACAGACACAGGCACACAAACACACACACACACACACACACACACACATACATACATACGTACATACATACATATATACGACGGGCTTCTTTCAGTTTCCGTCTACCAAATCCACTCACAAGAGTTTGGTCGACCCGAGGTTATAGTAGACATCAGTTGCCCAAGGTGCCACGCAGTGAGACTGAACCCGAAACCATGTGGCTGGTAAGCAAGCTACGTACTACACAGCTACTTCTGCACCTATACACTTAATATATAAAGCACTCTTCGAAAAGTAATGAACCAAAGCGTAAGTAGCAAATTCAAATTAATGCCCTTCTAAAGCCGGGTCTATGTGTTATCTATTAATCCAATCCACTTAAAATTCTTAAAATATATTACCCTCTACCATGTAAACAGTATAATGTTTGTAGTAAAGATTATTTGCCAACATAACATGACATTCCGGATTAGGACGAATGTTGCTGTAATTTAGCCCCAGGAGACATTGTCTCCAGCTGGCTATATGACACGATATTTGTCCTTATATTTTCGAACAAGCGAATTTAGCACCCCACACTCAGCTCAAAAAATATCTGTGTATCGCGATTTTCGGGTTATTTCCCTTCATCGCGATACACAGATATTGTTTTGAGCTGAGTGGGGGTGCTAGAAGCCCTTGTTCGAAAATATAAGGACACAAATCGTGTCGTATAGCCAGCTGGAGACGATGCCTCCTGGGACTAAATTACAGTAACATTCGTCCTAAACCAGCACTGCCATGTTATGTTGGCAAACAATCTTTACTACAAGGTACTGCTTCTGAATATCTCACGTTGTAAGATTTAAAAATAGTAATTTTCTAGTATAATGTTTGTTGGATGAAAATTAAACGAAGAAAAGTGAAGAACCTGGTTTTAAAGAACAAGATTTTCAAACGGTCTGTTTGATATTTATTAATCTATTTAAAATTCTTAAAATATATCATATTGTACTATGTATACAGTATAATGTTTATAAAATGAAAATTAAACAAAGAAAAGTGAAGAATGATTTTATTTGACAAATACAGGTACAACTTATACACTTCCAAAACAGGGTATGTTTAAATCGTTTCAATCTCCTTAAAAAAAAAAGCAAAATTGTTTCAATAGACTGTATGCAAATTAACCAACTTCAAAAATAGGGTCTGTTGAGCGAGAGTACGACGCTCCATGGCGAGAATGGACTGGACCACTGCATATAAATAGTAGTGGTCTTAGTAACTTCCCAAAGGAACTCAGTGTAAAGGAGCATTTCAACACAGCGTTGGAACCTCGGTTGTGCGCAAAAACCGATACGGAAAGAAACAGAACTTTCATCCATGAAAACGACGGGAAAAGGAGGCTCTAGTTTGATCACAGCCGCCATCAGTAAAATAAAAAGAAAAAAAAAACGAATGTAAATATAAGGATAACTTGAAGAGCGTTAAAAGAGAGCAAAGCAGACGATAAGTGTCTGTTACCAAATGACAACACAGATCCATAGGACAAAGAACTTATCTTCACTTTGGTAGTGTTTAGTGAAGTGGATGAGAGATAAACTACTACTACTACTACTACTACTACTACTACTACTACTACTACTACTACTACTACTACTACTACTACTACTATTTGTCTCTCTCTCCCCTTGAATAGGAATTTCGTTTATCGCAGATATTGTTTCTCGCAGGAGGTAGAGAACGAGACGAATGAACTGGTCTGTTGCTACTTAGAGCGGTGTGCTGATCCTTTCTTTCCTCCACCCATCTTCCGACCTAATCACCCATACATACAGAGACACCTACATACACACACACACACACACACACACACACACACACACACACACACACACACACACACACACACACACGCACATGCATATATATACAGGAGTGTCTGTGCGGTAAGTAGCTTGCTTACCAGCCACATGGTTCTGGGCTCAGTCCCATTGCGTGGCATCTTGGGCGAGTGTCTTCTATAGCTTCGGGCCGACCAAAGCCTTGTAAGTGGATTTGGTAGACGGAAACTGAAAGACTTCCATCGTGTAATATATATATATATATATATATATATATATATATATATATATATATATAATACATTTCTAAATCTCTCAGAGAGACTTAACCGGTAGTGATGCGATAAAGTAGTTGTATACTGTCAACTTAACGTGATAGTCCCAATAAGGGAATCATACAACTGCTATTTAGCCCTAGGAAGCTGGACCGCTTCTTGTCAGCCTTGACACATTTCCTGTGTCTTTATGTTTACGAGGGGGAGACAGGCACCTCCACCCAGCCTAGCCTGCATTCAGGGACATGTTTCCGAAAAATTCAGGCCCGGTTCTTTACTACCCCAAGAAATTTTGTCCTGTCATGATGCTGATGATGATGCTGCTTCTACTGCCGATGATGACGGTGATGAGAATGACATCGACGACGACGAGGTCGACGATGAAGGTGATGATGACGATGAAGCTGGTGAGATGATGAGGATGGTGATGATGATGAAGATGATTACGTGGCGGCAAAACGACGGCGACGGATAGGCCGACAACGACGGTGAAAAAAAACGACAACGACGATGATGATGATGATGATGATGATGATGATGATGATGATGTTGCGAATGACAATGGTATAAATAATTAGAATCTGTCACAGTGCCAACAACAAACCTCCTTCGTACACCTACCCTTCCCCCTTATCTCTCCCCTCCAAATACCATTTCTCAAAGAAATCTATTTTTATCCTGTTTTCCTCCATTGTCCAACATTTTATTTAGAAATTTCAACAAACGTTCTCTCGCCTTCAATTGCTTTTTTGTTAACCTTTTCCTCATCTTTTATTCTACCCCACTCTCTCACTCACTCTCTTTTACACACACACACACACACACACACACACACACACACACACACACACACACACACAAAAAGAAACAAATACACACACACACACTCTCTCTCTCTCTCGCTTTTTCTCTCTCTCTTACCACCTCATTCAATTCCTTCCTCTGTCTGAATCCTTATCCCCTCTCCTAGCTCTCTCACGTGTTCTCTCTCTCTCTCTCTCTCTGCCTGTCCCGTTCATTATCTTCTCCCCTTCATCTTTCACCCCCACACATACGCACCGTCTCCTTTTTCTTGTTTCAGTCATTTGACTGCGGCCATGCTGGAGCACCGCCTTTCTAGTCGAACAAGTCGACCAAGTCGATCCCAGGACTTATTCTTTGTAAGCCTAGTGCTTATTCTATCGATATCTTTTGCCAAACCACTAAGTTACGGTGACGGAAACACACCAACATCGGTTGACAAGCGATGGTGGGGACAAACACAGACACGCAAACACACACACGCACACACACACACACACACACACACACACACATATATGTATATATATATACTGTTGTGTCTGGGGAGAGTCATTTTCTTTCCGTGCCTTAAAATTTAACACACACCGTTAAATTTCCACTTATTATTTGTATTAAAAAAAAAAAAAAGTGAAAAAAAAAAAATAAAAAAAATAATAAGTGGAAATTTAACGGTGAGTGTGTTAAATTTTAAGGCACGAAAAGAAAATGACTCTCCCCAGACACAACAGAATATGCTTCAACACAAAAAATCTTGCAAACCAAATCCAAAAACGAAATGTATATATATATATATATATATATATATATATATATATATATATATATATATATATATATATATATGTATGTATATATATATATATACGACGGGCTTCTTTCAGTTTCCGTCTGCCAAATCCACTCACAAGGCTTTGGTTGGCCCGAGTATATAGTAGAAGACACTTGCCCAAGTTGCCACGCAGTGGGACTGAATTCGGAACCATGTGGCTGGTAGGCAAGCTACTTACCACACAGCCACTCCTACGCCTCTTAATCTCTTTTCTACATTCCTTCTCCCCGTCTTTCTCCCTCTGTCCCTGTCCCGTTCATTATCCTCTGCCCTTCATCTCTCACCCACACACTTACACACCTTCTCTTAATCTCTTTTCTACATTCCTTCTCCCCGTCTCTTTCTCTCGTTCTCTTTCATAGATATCCTCCTCCGCTGTCTCTTCTCTCACTGTCTCAAATTAGTTTTTCTTTTCCTTAATTAAACTATCTATAGCCATTTAATCTAAATTTATTTCTGGCTACTCCCTCCCAGCTCTCTCTTTCTTTCTCTCTCTCTCTCTCTCTCTCTCTCTCTCTCTCTCGCCATGCTTATAGTATCTCTGCGTGGCCGTGAGATGAGACGCTTGCTTCCCAAACACATGGTTTCGGGTTCAGTTCCACTGCGTGGCATCTTGGGCGAGTTTTGTCTACTATAGCCTCGGACCGACCAAAGCCTTGTGAGTGGATTTGGTAGATGAAAACTGAAGGAAGCCCGTCGTATATAGACATATACATATATACGCACACACTCACACACACATACACACATACATACAAATATACGTACAAGTATATAAATATATATATATATATATATATATATATATATATATATATATATATTCTTTTACTTGTTTCAGTTATTTGACTGTGGCCATGCTGGAGCACCGCCTTTAGTCGAGCAAATCAACCCCAGGACTTATTCTTTGGATGCCTAGTACTTATTCTATCGGTCTCTCTTGCCGAACCGCTAAGTTACGGGGACATAAACACACCAGCATCGGTTGTCAAGCAATGGTGGGGGGACAAACACAGACACACAAACACACATACAATATATATATACATATATACGACGGGCTTCTTTCAGTTTCCGTCTACCAAATCCACTCACAAGGCTTTGGTCGGCCCGAGGCTATAGTAGAAGACACTTGCCCAAAGTGCCACGCAGTGGGACTGAACCCGGAACCATGTGCTTGGTAAGCAAGCTACTATATATATATATATATACATACAAATATATGTGTGTGTGAGTGTGAGTGCCCCCGCGTGGGTGCGTGCCTTTCCGTCTGTGTTTGTTCCCTCATCACCACTTGACAACCGGTGCTCGTGTGTTTACGTTCTCAAAACTTAAAGGTTTGGCAAAAGAATAGGAAAAGTACCAGACTTTACCAAGAAATAAAGCAACAAAAAACAAAAACAGTACTGGTATCGATTCGTTCGATTAAAAACACCCTTCAAGGCGGTGCCACAGCATGGCCGTAGTCTAATGACTAAGACAAGTAAAAGAAAAAAATAAAGCTGTCTCTCTTTCTCTCGATTCCTCTTAATGTCTTTCTCCCGTTCTCTCTCTCTACCCTCTCTCTCTACCTTCCCTCTCTAGCTTTGTACTCTCTCTCTCTTTGTTCCCCTCTCTCTCTTTGTCCCCTCTCTCTCTATCTTTCTTTTTCTCTTTGTCTTTGTCTCTCCTCTCTCACTTTGTTCCCCTCTCTCTTTACCTTTCTCTTTCTCTCTGCCCCTTCTTCCCTCTCTCTACCTTTCTCTCTCTCACTCTGTCCCTCCCTCTCTCTCTACCTTTCTCTCTCTCTCTACCTTTCTCTCTCTCTCTCTTTACCTCTCCATCTGTTCGTTCTTACAGAGATTCCTGCGTTAGACGAGAGCGAATACCTTTCCCAATCGTTTGGGGGAAATGGAACAAAAACACGCCAAAAAGCAAAACGGAGAAAGGAAACAAAAAATTCATTCAACAACAACAAAAAAAAAAGCAACAAGAAACATATTTTTAAAAAAAGGGGATTAAAACAGAAACCCCGAAGAAGAAGAAGAAGAAGAAGAAGAAGAAGAAGAAGAAGAAGAAGAAGAAGAAGACATTAAAAAAATGTCAAGAATAATCTCTAAATACACTTAGAACTTAAAAAATAAGAACGCCATTAGATATCAGTTGACAGATGGTAACTTCGTTTCTTTAATAGGAAAGTCTGGTTTGGTTTTCGAGGTATTTAATTATTTTGCGTTCGTTATGTCATTCTTCTGCGAGATAATATCTTCTCCGAGATAATATTTGTCCTGAAAGAGAAATCCACTTTAAACTGAGCATACTATCTATCTATCTATCTATCTATCTATCTATCTATCTATCTATCTATCTATCTATTGCATGCCGCTTTCTTCCTCTGTATGCATGTATATCTTTTGTTTGATTGAGTTTTTCGCCACGTTACATTCAAGGAAATATTGGTTTCATATTCTGGTACAAAGCCAGGAACTTTGGGGGAGAGGCTAAGTCGATTACATCGACCCCCGATGATCAGCTGCTACTTCTTTTATCGACTCCGAAAGGATAAAAGGCAAAGTCGACCGTGGCGGAATTTGAACTCAGGATGTAAGGACCGGCGAAATGCCGCTAAGCATTTTGCCCGACGTGCTAACGATTCTACCAGTTCGCCGCCTTTCATAGAAAAAATATTTTTAAAAAAAAGAAAGAAAAGAAAGGAAAAAGCATATTCTTTTCTACTCTAAGTACAAAGCCCGAAATTTTGGGGGAGGGGGCCAGTCGATTAGATCGAACTAGTACGCAACTGGTACTTATTTAATCGACCCCGAAAGGATGAAAGGCAAAGTCGACCTCGGCGGAATTTGAACTCAGAACGTAACGGCAGACGAAATATCGCTAAGCATTTCGCCCGGCGTGCTGACGATTCTTTCAGCTCGCCGACTTAAAGAAATATTGAGTTGGATTTGTTCGACGCACATGGTCGCAGTCCAATGGCTGGAGCAACTAAAAGAGTACCAGTTATCAGGTCGTGGAAGTTAGAATCGGTAAACTGATACACGTCTCCACTGTATGACCAATCGCAAATGTTTTTCTCCCGCAACAGAGCTCAGTAAAGATTGCAAAACAAGTGCAACTGAAGATATACGTATTTAGCAAGGCTCTAAAATAATTTCTGAGATATAACCCGTAGAGAGATCATGCGGTGTTATCAAACGAAAGTTGGGAATTCCGACCCTTACAATGTCTCATTCAGACTTAGTGCAATTAGTACTTCTTCGCTTCCACCACTCTGCTTGTTTATTTATCTGTAGAAAAAGGAAAATAATCACTCGATGATAGAGAGTTAGTAAGAATTAGAGGGTTGAATCAGACCAACTAGGACGCAATCACGATATTTTAGTTATTTGACCCTTATGCACACTCTAGGGGTTATAACACTCGAAATTATTTTAAAGGCAGGCCAAACAAATTATGTGATATAGAACACGTCTTCAAGCAAGTAAAATATCGACGAAATATTAGAAAACCACCGGTTAAACTACCGAAACAACACATGGGTTACGTCTGTAGAACATGAAACACTGCTGTGAGGACAAAATTTTGAACGAATCATTACTTAACATAATTAACATGCAGAGTCAGAACGTTAGCATATGTCGTTCCATGTAAAGACTGGGGTCTGTATAAATAACTGGTGTAATTCAGATAGACAGAAGCCTTTATGTGATCCAACTATCGTCTAGAAATAGCAACAACATCTCTCCCAAGTCACACGCTGTATTGTTTTGGAAAACGAAGGAAATGATGGTCTTCGATGCAGTGTCTGAGTAAAAGATGGAATGGTTACTGCTGTAGAATGTTTGAACATAGGTCTGCTGGATTAGGGTTGATCTGACGCTGAAGTACAACAACAACGCGTCAATGACGTCTTAAATATAAATGACCCACATATAGGTCCCAAGAGGTCGTCCGAAATCAGGAATCGATAAATGCATATCACTGATTCCCTTGTCTCTCTTTGGAATCGTTGATGTCTTATCAACTCACATCATGTAAATTTCTAAAATTATATGAAAAAGTATAATTGATGACAAAAATTTCTTGATTTCAAAGTAATAATTCCTTCGTTCTTTTGAGTCATTCCTGATTTTAATATTTAAAGAAATTTAATGAAAATACTTAATGAAATTGATAAAGGACAATAAAAAATCAGTCATGTTATATTGATACAGTCGGAATATTCAATGTAGAATACATGCTTTTCTACTCTAAGCACAAGGCCCGAAATTTTTGGGGAGGGGACCAGTCGATTAGATCGACCCCACCAGTACGCAACTGGTACTTAATTTATCGACCCCGAAAGGATGAAAGCAAAGTCGACCTCGGCGGAATTTGAACTCAGAGCATCAATGTAGAATATTTGTTTGGTGAAAATAGTTATTGCGCCGATATTTAACTGGAAAGTATTTCGCCTGTCGTTAAGTTCTGAGTTCAAATTCCGCCGAGGTCCACTTTGCCTTTCATCCTTTCGCGGTCGATAAATTATGTACCAGTTGCGTACTGGGGTCGATCTAATCGACTGCTCCCTCTCCAAAAATTTCAGACCTTGTGTCAAGAATAGAAAAGGATATTTAGCAGGAAAGTATTTCTCCTGTCGCTAAGTTCTGCGTTCAAATTCCGCTGAGGTCGATTTTGCCTTTCATTCTTTCGGGGTCGATAAATTAAGTACCAGTGAAACACTGGGGTCGATTTACTCTCTTCCCACAAAATTTCAGGCCTTGTGCCTATAGTAGAAAGGATATTTAACTGGAAATTAGTGAGTTTTAACCTTAAATTACGCATGCTTCACCAGGTCCAGCTTGCCACAAATTCAGCAGCGTTCATGCTGCAGATCATGCCAAGTATTGATCCCTTGGAAAGGTAACATAAATCGCCAGGGTTCAGTATTGACCATTTTGATGAACCTTGCTCTAAATGTTAGGCTCCACAAAACTATGTTCCCCTCCTGATGTTCATGCATTCGCAACATTTCCAAAACTGCAACTCAAACACTACTCTGTCTACTTTTAGTCAGATTATACTTCTCCTCTCCCTCATCAAATACTGACCCTCTAGAAAATCTCAGCTGAGACCCACAACAGAGTACAACTATTATATCTGAGACAGTGCTTAGGTGGTGAGCTGGCAGAATCGTTCGCGCGACGGTAAACATTTTTAGCAGCATTTCGTCCGTCTTTGCGTTCTGAGTTCAAATGCCACCGTGGTCGAATTTGCCTTTTATCCTTTAGGGGTCGATAAAATAAATACCGATTGAGCACTGGGGTCGATGTAATCGAGTATGCTACATCCTCGCTAATTCAGGCCTTGCGACTATAGCAGGGAGGATATTTGGGACGGAGATGCTGTTGCTGATAAACACACAGACACCGTAGATCACAACCAAAGAATTTTCACTCAAATGAATGTCAAAAACTTGTTCAACAATTCAGTTACCTCCTTTTGTCTTTTTGTACCGCGACTACTGTAAGTTCTTGTCCTTGGATCTAGATCGCCACGTGCCACTTCCTGTCTGGTACTTACGTCTCACTTGTCATCTTGTCGATTCTAGAGAATCTCAGTTACCATTTCGCCCAGTTCTTCAAACGCAAAATGTCACTCACTGGAATCACCGCGTTGTAAATGCTTTTCTCTTGAAGTCGTCAATTTGTAAGCAGTTTCAATGGAATGCCAAGCACGTCGATCGATCCCATGGCCATGGGTAGGGAGAGTCTGAGATCGATCGACGTATTTGATGTGGATCATGAG
>NC_142939.1:41924312-41926812 GCF_046866305.1 Octopus bimaculoides
GTATGTTTGTATACACGCACGCACACACACACACACACACACACACATAAAAACATGCACGATCAGTTGCACACGCACACAAAGTTACATATATATACTACATAGTACATGTATGTGTGTGTGTATGTGTGTGATGTATAAGTATGAATACAGTTAAGGGATTTTGTTACTATGATAATTCAATTAGGCAGGAAACACGATTTATGATATTAATATGCCTACACATGCATGTACACATGCATAAACTTGCACATGTGTGAATATATACATACATACATACATACATATATATATATATATATACAGACACATACAAACATATATATATATATATATATATATATATATATATATATATATATATATGTGTATATATATATGTGCTCATGCAAACATACACATACTCATTTGTACATACAAAGGTTCACACAAACCTACAAGTATGCATATATGCATACATGGATACACACTCATACACACACACACTCATATATGAGAGCATATGACTGGATTTTGTAAGTAAGCACATGTAGACGCATGTATGTGCAAATAGCGTAAGTGCATACATATGCCTGTATGCCCCTCCCTATTTCTCCCCGTAAACACACACACACACACACACACACACACATATATATATATATATATATAATTATTAAATAGTGCAATACAGCAGTATTGCTTCCCAGCAAAACAAAGCACCATCATGTTAAAGTATGAATAAACGATGCACCAATATTTACTGGAAATAGCAGTCGATAATATAGGACGCTTTAGTAAAGCTTCACTCTATATATATACTGGCAAATAATAAAAGATTTCATCTTACCTGTAGGAAAAACATTAAATAAATGTACAACCCACGTGTGTATAATCTAGGACCTAGGTTTCGAACTTTCCAAATTACGCTTGTTAACGTAAATTTGTAGTAGTCTTCGGCTAGATAAAATTCACCTAGATAGAATTTCAAATGTCGCTATATCAATGCCAGCATTTACTCGTCTGAAACGCCTAGCCATTAACAGACCGAGAACAGGGGAAAAGTTTTCAAAGGAAAAATATCAAATATGCAATACAGCAGTATTGCTTCCCAGTAAAACAGAGTACCACCAGGTTAAAGTCTATATATATAGATATATATATAATCTAAACGGCCAAAATAGTTAGTCATTTTCCCATTTCATAGCTGGCCTCGATAAACTCTAGCCACATCCTTGCTGTATGCTTGGGGTATTCTTTTGGTTTGTAAAATTACTTCTCATGTGATGACTACGGTCTTTTATAATGATGTAATGTTCTCATTCTTCTATTAAAAATTTACATAAGAAACGGGTGTGATGAGATGACAATTATCTATCGTCTGTTATTATTCATTTGATCATATATGTATATATATATATATATATATATATATATATATATATATATATATATATATATATATATATATATATATATATATATGTACTGTTGTGTCTGGGGAGAGTCATTCTGTTATAGTGCCTTATCATTTAACACACTGATCGGTAAAATTTCCACTATTCACTTATTTATTTTTCTAAACTTTTCGTTGCGTCTTGCAACCTTTTCAATAGTTGTTGACTCTGTCTGTTATCCGAGCTGCGTACTTTTTGTTTGTTTGTGCGCTTGTGTGTGTGCATACACATGTATGTATGTATGTATGTATGTATGTACGTGTGTGTATGCATGTATGTGTGTGTGTGCGTATGTATATATGTATGTATAGGTGTACGTTTGTATGTATGTATTCTGCCTGCATATTCATGTATTTGTGTGTCCGTGTTTGTGTGTGTTTATGTGTGTGTGTCTGCATGTGTGCGTGTGTGTGTGTGTGTGTGTGTGTGTGTGTGCATGATCTTTTTTGCAACTATGTACTGTGTTAGTAGTATATATGGATGTGTATCTCCATATGTGTGGACGTGTGTCTCTATATGTGTCCTTGTATGAAGTAAAGTGTGTGTGTAGATATAGTCATGTGTTTAAGTCTTCATTTGTTGATGTGTGTGTTTGTGTGTTTGTCTGTTCATATAACCTATGTACCTATCCGCCTGTATGTCTATCTGTTTACATTCATATCCATACGCCTACATACATGTGCATATACATAAACATATATACATACACCCACACACATACATACATCTACCTACATAACAGCCCACTAACTATTCTACTCTACCTGTATAAGCTGAGGGTATGGGAGTATGATATCTACTAGACATATTTTCCATTTAGTATTGGGGAAGTTTCATTTATGAGGAGGTACTCCTGTATTTGTCTGAGTGTTGGGTCCTTTGGGTGCTTGGATAAGATGCGGATGTCAAGTTGACCCAGGTTGCCTCCATGTTGGTCCTTGGCATGTTGGTATGGTATGGAATACTGTTTTTGTAGTCATATTGTCTCAAATACACACGCACATACACACAGAGACACACTCAGACATGCACACCCAAGGAGACAGAAGTACAAACACACACAC
>NC_142939.1:41939312-41946812 GCF_046866305.1 Octopus bimaculoides
CGGTTCTTTTTCGCAAGAGTCTGGATCTCCAAGTAAAGACGATATTTACGGACCCGGAGGGTAGACTGGTTGTCCTAGATGTGGACGGCAGCGATGGAGGCGCTTTTCGGTTGCTGGCAGTTTATGTGCCTCCTTTAACAGGTCGGTCAGACTTCTTTCGACGTGTAGAAGTATTCCTGGGAACGTCTCGTCCCTTACTTTTAGTGGGGGATTGGAATGCTACCTTGGACACGCATCTAGACTACGTGGGGAGTGACAAAACTAGAAGGGGATGCAAAGGCCTCATAGACCTGCTCAGACGCTTCCAGTTGTCTGACAGGTACCGACTCGACCACCCAAATGTGCCAACGTGGACTTGGAGCAACCGCATTGGGTCGTCGAGATCGTATCTAGATAGGATAGTGTGTAGGACAAGAGATAGAGATAGTTTAGGATGTCCACAGTTCCACATAGTCAGCTACACGGATCACAAACTTGTGACGTGTACGCTAGACATAGATAAGGCACATAGGCAGGGTCCCGGTTACTGGAAACTAAACGCGTCTTTCCCGTCGAGACAGGTTTTCAGAGACCGGATTAGCACGTTAGTAAAGAGGGCTTTGACGGGAGCCATCGTCAACAACAAATGGTGGTTTGCCCTCAAGAGAGCAGTGAGGGCGGAAGCAATAAGGTATAGCAGGGCACTAGCTGTAGAGAGGAACAGAGAAGAGGGGGAGCTAGTGATAAAGTTAGAAGAGGCATTGCGAAGTGGCATCGCATCCGACGTTTTAGCGACGAGGTTGGCCCTCGACCAACACTTCAATGCTAAACACGAAGGGTGTGCTGTCAGGGCAAGGATGCGTGCTCTGAGGAATGAAGGTGTTGGAGCCGCACGAGAGGCCCGGGTGGCGGAGGCGCAGCGGGGTAACAGAGCCACCATCCGGTCTCTGGTAGACGAACAGGGGCGCGAATTGCTCGAGCCGAGCAAGATGTGCGAGGCGTTTCAGCGGCATTTTGCCCGACTGTTCGGGAGGAGTGGCGAGCGAGAAGGCAGGGTGGACTTTAGTGCCTACCTGCACAGCTTGCCACGACTCTCGGCAAGAGAGGCGGAGTGCTGCGAAGGGGTCATCACGGCGGAGGAGGTGAGGGACGCGATGGCGGGTTGCTCGACGGACAAATCTCCGGGTTTGGATGGTCTGCCCTACGAGCTTTACAACTGTATACCAGACTTGTTTGGAGAAGTCTTGGCGGTCGTGTACTGCAACTGGCAGCAGAACGGGAGCATTCCCGGTTTTGTGAGCCGAGGAGCGGTAACGCTGCTGAAGAAAGATCCAAACAAGGGGGACGCCATAGATAACTTTAGGCCCATCACTCTGCTCAATGCAGACATGAAAATTTTGGCCAAGGTGTTAGCCAAGCGGTTGGCGCTTGTCATCGAGAAACTGGTCGGCACGGAGCAGACGTGCGCCGTGCCGGGCCGGAGCATCCATGACAACCTCCATCTGATGCGCTACATCATAGAGAGGGTAGTTAAGGAACCTGGCATGGGTGGGGCCCTGATCAATTTGGATCAATCCAAAGCTTTCGATAGGGTAGACCATCGATACTTGGAGGCCGTCCTCGAAGCGGCCGGCTTCGGTCCCGTTTTCCGCGGCTGGATGGCTGCCTTGTACACAGGCATCCGTTCGGTTGTTCGCGTCAATGGACGTCTATCGGGACCCTTCGACATTGCACGTTCGGTTCGTCAGGGATGCCCCCTGTCGCCGCTCCTGTACGTATTGACTCTCGAGCCACTACTGCGGAAGCTGGCGACGCTGAGGGGCATCCCGCGAGAACTGGGGTGCGGGACGAGCGTGTCGGCATACGCGGACGACGTCACCGTCATAGTGTCTAGCCACGAGCACATCGAGCTTGTCGGCGAGACGCTGAAAGACTACGAAGCGGTGACGGGAGCGAAAATCAACCGGGATAAGTCGGTGGGTTTGCTGCTCGGCACCTGGAGAAGCAAGCCCATACCGTCCGGCAGCGCCTCAGTAGTGGGACGCTGGACGGACGGTCCGGTCAAGTTGCTCGGAGTCTGGTTCGGTCCGGACCTGCAAACGGAGAAGAACTGGGACGAGATAACGAGTAGGGTGGCCACTCTCTGCCGGCAATGGGCCGAGAGGAAGCTGTCCCTAAAAGGTCGGGCGGAGGTGGCGAACGCGTACATCGCGTCCGTCATCGAATACCGCCTGACCGTCGTGTCTTGTCCCGATCGCGCCATCACCGAAATGGAGCGCATCCTCTTCCGCTTTTTGTGGAAAGGAAGCGTTCCGATGGTGAGGCGATCCGTTTGTTGCCAAAACCCGCTGAAAGGAGGGCTGGGCATGCCGTGGTTGATGATGCGCAGACATGCGCTGAGACTGCGACATCTCCGGCTCTACGTAGACGACGGTGAGCAGGTGTGGTCGCCGTTTGTGCGACGCTCTTTCCCGCAGCTCGTCTCCATGACCGAGCTGCAGTCGTGGATCAAAAAGAGGCCGAGGAATGGCGAATGGCACCGTGAGTGTCGCGTTGCTCTGCAACAACTTTGCCGTCCCGGGTCGACCTTGAGCGGCTGCATCACAACGAAGTCATTCTATAGGGGATTAGTGGAGGGCAGGTACGACGACGATCTCGGGGCGAACCTGGGCATCGACGAGGAATACCTGACCCGCCTGTTCAGGACGACTTTCGGGCCGGGACCTATGGACAACTTCCAGAGATCCCTGGCCTGGCAGTGTTACCGAGAGGCGCTACCCGTTCGGGATAAGCTCTATAGACACGGCTCGCGAAATGTGGGGCCGACCTGCCCGAGATGCGGTCAGAGCGATGAAACCGTTCTGCACGCACTCGTGCAGTGTCCAACCATTTCGGAGCTGTGGGCTTATGTCGAACGACTGCTGTCGCGTGTGGGACGAGTCGGTTTATCAACCGAGTCTATCGTCAATATCGTCACGCCTCCTTCCTTTAAACGGGAAGGAAGAGCTGTATTTATCGTACTTGTGGCTATGGCCAAAGAATGCATCTGGTGGACGCGTCTGAAAGGATTAGAGACAAATACTTTCCTCTCTGGTCAATCTCTCATCAACTTTTTCAAGTATCACTTGAAAAGGAAGGTGAGAGTAGAGAGGCAAGTGTTGTCTAGCAAATGTTTCGAAAAAAGATGGATACATGTAGCAAGAATGGCACGTATAAATGACGAAGCCACCTTGACCATGATTCTATAAAACGTTTTAAAATTTTGTAAACAGAGAAATTTTATTTAACAAACTGTGACGCTAAAGACCGAGGTTACCGTGGTCTTTTCGTAGGTTTTTCTTTCCACGGATAACCTCCCCATTTATTGGGAATTTTTGTATTATTTCGTATTTTTTGTAAATACCCCAAACGTTTTGCGATGTTTTTTTTTTTTTTTTTTTTTTTTCATCGTGTCCCCACTTTTGTTTTTTTTCTGCTTTGTTTTCGACCCCCTCGAAAAGAAAAACTCTACATTTGTATTTTGTCCCCTCTGTGTTGAGCCCTGTGTGGCTAATAAAGAAACCTATCTATCTATCTATCTATCTATCTATCTATCTAGCTTAGCTAGCTATCGACCTGCATGTTTGTCTGTCTGCGTGCGTGTGCGTGTGTGTGTGTGTGTTTCTGTGTATGACTGTAAACTGTAACCTGTGGTTGAACCCTAGATAGGGAGTTTCAGCGTTTTGAGGAGTGTGGAATCTCCTCTTAACTACTATTGTTCCCAGGTCTACATTAACTCGAAGTCCCTGTCAGAGTCTCCAAATATGGGTTCATTCGCATGAATATGATTCGCCATGATAGATCGCTGACCACTACACATTTTTTTTTCTCTCCTTGTTTCTTTCTGTGCTCCTTTCTGTTGAAGAGCGTAGGCTCGAAACGTTAAAGACTTTCTCTATTCCCGAGCGTTATACTAATACATCCATTTGTTGTTTACACCACCTGTCTTCGTCTGTTGTTTTTTCGTGAATTCTCCTATGCATGTTATAAAGACTGGATTCGGTGAACTGTGAAAGAAAGTTTCATGGTTCAACGAGATGAAGGCCCCTGCAGCAACGCCCTGTGGAAAGAAGAAAGCAGGCTGAGGTAGATAAGACACTTCACTTATTTGCTGCAGTTGTCTCCATACCCAGTTGTCTTGAACTGTTCTTGGCTTGGTCTTGCCACTGGATGGTCACGGACGAAAGAGAGGGGCTGACGGTGCGCAAAGCTTTAAATAAAGTCAAATTTCAGGTCTGCAGTCATTTTTCAGCATGAGTAGATAGTCCTCATCGTTACGATGGGCCACCATGTGTGCACTTCATTACTTCATTTCTGAAGCTCCGATGAAGCTATAGGGTGATACACAATGTTTCAACTTTCAGTGCGTTGCATAATATAACAGAAATACCCGTAAGCTAATGAAGTTTATGACAATTTCTTATTATAATAATTTCTTTCTATTTTCTCTCTCTCTCTCTCTCTCTCTCTCTCTCTCTCTCTCTCTCTCTCTTTCTCTCTCTCTCTCTCTCCCTTTCTAATTCTCTCTCTCTCTTTCTCTCTCTCTTTCTCTCTCTCTCTCTCTCTCTCTCTCTCTCTCTCTTTCTCTCTCTCTCTCTCTCTCTCTCTCTCTCTCTATATATATATATATATATATCGACTTATATTATATTATATTATTATATTATATATTTGAAATTTTTACTCCTTTCATTCGTATTAATTTTAACTTTTTTAACTTCTATGAAATGATATTTACGTGTATTGTATTATACCTTTAACTCAATTTGTTCAGTTCTATGTTATCGGTTGAAACAATATATTCGTGTATAAAAATTTTATACTATATGCTATATTTTTATTTATTTATTATTTCTTCTTGCGTTATTTCTTCTTATTCCTTATGTTTGACGGATTATGCTGTATTTCTTATATATGTTCATTGAGCGGGTGTGATATGTTGAGTCGTTAACCCAGTCTTTTTATTTTATAACTAATATTTTACTCTTGTCTCATTTATTCTGAGCACTTCTCCTTGCAGCCCTGTATAAAATCTATTGGTTTCCTAATAAGAAACCATTAATATTATATATATATATATATATATATATATATATATATATGCAAGAAGAGAGGTGACTTGGGGGCTTCGATCTGCTGTTACCCTTTATCGCACTGACATTCGAGGAAGGCTAGCTGGTTGAAGCTTCGAAGTCACTCTCACCCCGCTGCTTATAAATGTACATAAACATGTACTCTACAAAACAATATTGAGTAATACTTCAGAATGATTATTTTTTATTACAACTTGTCACAAATACTCCCAACCCCTCTAGAAAAATACACATGTGTGTATATATATGTCTGTGTATAAATATATCTCTATCTTCTCACCTGGGAAGTAGGGGCTGGCGATAGAAATAAGTGGAGAAAATAAATATGCGAAGGATGTCGTTCCCTCCATGCAAAGTCAATAAGATGGCAATGGTCAAAAGAGCTACTCGCAAGGTAAAGCAAGCTGGATTAGCTGTTCCTCTGTTTGTCCTGAATGTGGCCGAAATATGCTTGTCAAATGAAGGACTCCAAAGCCACCTTAGGATTTACATATGCAACCAGTCCAATAGATTACGTTCAATTCTTTATTGTCAACACGTTTACCTGTGATGTACGCGACAAAGCCTGCAAAAGTCGCTCCGGTTCCACCAGACATTTGAAAACCCATAATGATCGTCAATCTGGGAAGCCTAATCGTCAGGCCGAAAACATGGTTTTAGTTTGCAGTCTGCGATGTCTTTCGCTGGCTTCATGAGACAATGTCCATCTCATGTTCGTAGGGACCATCAGCTATAAGTCAGCTTGCCAGTAACGGCCATGCTCGTCTAACGAGGAGACAATCGTCCTGTATCTCAATATCTTTTATGTGCGTTAATTTGTCTTTGTGTTTGGATTGCCTTATGTATTTCCGGATTTATTAATTTTACTGATACTTTCTGTATCTAAATATGCGAGCACAACTGAAAGGACCGTCGGTATCGTATGGTATAACCATCGATTAAACATGGGATTTTCGCCATTCTTATTTTCGTGGTATCTATCTATCTATCTATCTATCTATCTATCTATCTATCTATCTATCTATCTATCTATCTATCTACATACCTACCTGTCTACCTACCTACCAGTATGTCTATCTGCCTACCTATCACTGATTTGCTGGACCGTGCAGGATAGAGTTAAGGAAGATATGTTTTTTGAACGTGTTTAATCCATAAATGTGTGTGGTGGTGGCGTGTGTGTTGCCAGCACCGGGTGCAAAGAGGATCGTATGGGGAGGACGCGCTAATTTTAATTTATTAGGGATTAATTTTTTTAAATATTTTGAAACTTTAATGACTGATATTTTGGCATCCAGGACAAACGCCCTTGTACTATCACCGACGTTACGCTGCAGATGTAAGTTCAACAAAAAATAGATTGTTTCGTCTGTGAACAGAATACATTTTATTAAGGTTACTGTTACTGAATATTAGTATGATCTATATTTTAAGTTTTCTGGCCTGTTCCTATCAGTATATCACCACCAAAAATAAATATCACAGCACCACATAAAGACTGTGCATTCCATCTTCTTGATTTATGAATTTTTATATGATTTTTGCATACACTAAGGGAGTTCTACATGTATATCCAGTAAAAGGAGTATCCCTAACATATGATGGCATATGGTAGCTGATAACCGTATTGGAGCTTTGAAATGCACGTTATTACACAAGATGATATTAAGTATATATACATATATATATTATTGTGTCTGGGGTGAATCATTCTCTTTTAGTACTTTATTACTTAACACACTCACCCGTTTGATTTCAACTCAATTATTTTTTCTAAAAGTTTTGTTGCGGCTTGCATCCTTTTCAATAGTCGTTGACTCTGTCCATACGAAAACTATGCGTTTAAATTGATGCAATGGTTGCATAGTTCAATTAAATGGAATTGTGTGAAACGATCGTACTGCATTACCTCTGGATATCCTTGTTGCTTATTTTGATTCTAATCACCTTATATATATTTATATACGCGATGGTTACCTACTCCTGACCGAGGAAGAAGATCCATCAAAGACCAATGGGAAATTGTGCACTGAAGAACATTTATACTTTACATTTAGCAGCAAAGCCAAACAAAGTGTCAACAACGGATGTGCAAAATCTCATGACAAATAAGGAGTGATTCCTTATAGACTTTTCCCATCCTGTTGACAGGATCCAGAGACAAGCCAAGGCAAGATATCTCGTAACATTATAGGTCGTAAGCTAAGGAATGTGGGAGCGTCAGGATCTCAAGCTCAAGCAAAGCATCACGAAAACACCCACTATTATTTCCTGCTTATCCGGTTGTATAGCAGAATGACCAACTCGTGGAGGAATTTTTTCTAGCAAAATTCGGAGAGTACCTCACTCTCAGTGGTTATCTAACAGGCCGGACACCAACCCGGAATTT
>NC_142939.1:41951812-41956812 GCF_046866305.1 Octopus bimaculoides
AGGAGACCGCCCGGAAGAGTTGCAGGAGATTCCGAAGTCGTCTGGAGGCCTTGGTTGAAGCCGATGGCGTTTCTATCGAATAAATTTACTCTTCAGTATTTCAAGATATTTTATGTAATTTTAGTAAATATATCTGTTAAAATGAGATATCAGTGTTTAGACAAGATATTCACCGCACCCTGTATATACGGAAATACCTCCTTTTACACACACACACACACACACACACACACACACACACACACACACACACACACACAGGATACAAAGGGTAAAGGTCCTTTCCGAATCCTTCAGGCTAAAAGGGCCACTTTCACAGTTTCCATGGCGCATAATATATTCCCCTGGACAGGGCGCCGTTTTCTCGAAGGATTACTCCTTTTTGCCAGTCGAGTGGAGTGGAGCAACGTGAAATAACGTGCTTTTGATCAAGGACAAAACGCGTCGCTCGATCCAGGAATCGAAATTACAATCCTATGATCATGATTCCAACAGCTTAACCACTAGGCTAAGTGCTTTCCCACAGCACACACGCATACACACACGCGCGCGCGCGTACACACACACACACACACACATATACATATACATACATACATACACACATACATATATATACATATGTATATATATATATATGTACACACACACGCAGTAATACCTCGACTATCGCGGGTGCTAAGTTCCAAAACCCCCACGATAGATGAAAATCCGCGAAGTAGAAACAGTACTGTATTGTGTGTGTGTGTGTGTGTGTGTGTGTGTATATATATTATTATTATTATTATTATTATTATTATTATTATTATTCTGTGAGAGACCAGTGCATGCCATCAAAATAACACTGGGGTACAAATATACGAAGCCCAATATACCCATCATAGCTACCCGTCTGATAAGA
This sequence comes from Octopus bimaculoides, assembly GCF_046866305.1. Lineage (NCBI taxonomy): Eukaryota > Metazoa > Mollusca > Cephalopoda > Octopoda > Octopodidae > Octopus > Octopus bimaculoides. Next base: position 41,952,714 of record NC_142939.1, read on the forward strand.
GTACACCAGGCACATGCATCACAACCATATGTGCGCGACATGGTGATCTCATATCATGACCTCGCAAGTGGGGCCCAGTTAGAATTTTCTTCAGGTCAAGTAGCCCATCCCACTCAAAAGGTCTCTGAATAAGGTTTGTTTAAGGATGTTGAGCAAAACACCCATGTTTCCGAAGGTGAATTATCCAAACCACAAAGAATTCCTCTCAACACATGGCTATGATACTCCCCCACTATTTCTGCTCGTTATCAAAGTTCCACATATCGTCAGCCACTAAGGGACATGCTCAATTGGTTAAGGTCAAGCAACTGAGAAGCAAATCTGTGGTATTGAGCAGAATGTTTGCTGTAGCCCATCTCTTTATACCAAGACAAAACAATGTACATGATAACACTTCCAGTCAATTAAGATCAGAAGCCATGAGAGCCGAATCGACGTAAGCTTAAATAATAAACCGCGATAAATGAACTGCGATAAGAGAACCGCGATATGGCGAGGGATTACTGTACACATATTTATATACGTGTATATGTGTATAGATGCACAGATGCATAAACGCATATATATATATATCGTATATACAAGCATACTTATGCATATGTACGGTGATTGTTCTATCTTCATAGATGATTGCCGTGCCTCTGAGCTTCTTCGTTGTCAACGGCATTCCTGACGTTCCATCAATGACCTCTGAGATGATTATTCAGTCCCACAGCAGGTTTGCATTATTGAACCCTTTTGTTACCATATTTCTGTTGAGATGCTCTGTGTTTCTTTCAATTAATTCTAAATATAACAAAGAATTTAGTAAAATAACTCAGTTATCATTAAGCTAGGTTAGGGACATAAATTGTAACTAAGTTTGGTAGAAGATTCTAATTCAAAATTTATGAAAACAAGACATTTATGCTACAGAGCCAGAGGCAGTTTCAGCCGGGTTGGTATCGAAAAGGTTAAAGCATAGGTAACAGATGCAAGTTGTAAATTGTAGTGGATTAATTGGATCACAGAGATCATATCTCTGTGAACTGCCACATATCCCTTCAGACTCGAAATCACCTTGCAGGACCTTTCACCGAATCACCTTGTTGAGGAGGCTGTTGCATACCAGGACTGTATGCAAAGCCAGTTTTGCCCAGCATTTTTTTTTTCCATTAATTTCCAGTTCCTTCAGGTTGCCTGTTATGCAGTCTTTGTACCTTCTTTGTGGTTCGTGCTGAGAACACCTTCCAGGCCATAGCTCCTTGGAGAACAGCTCTTTTGGAATCTTTTTATCTTCCATGCACACAACATGCGCTTCCGAGTGCACGGCAGTCATCGTGGTCACGTAACCTCAACACATTACGCCATGATTCTGTTCTTGCCTCCATAAACATTAGCATCGATAGCCAAAGGCGGCTCACATGAAAAGCGTATTCAAAATCCTTTCTACTACAGCAATCCCTCGCCATATCGCGGTTCACCAATCGCGGTTTCACCTATCGCAGTTTATTATTTAAGCTTACGTCGATTCCTCTGTGGTGTTGTTTTGCATTTATAATAAAATAAATATATACAAATTATAAAAATAATAACAAAATATAGAGTACAGTACTGTTTCTTCTTCGCAGATGTTCGCCTATCGCGGGGAGTTTTGGAACGTAACAACTGCGATAGTCGAGGGATTAGAGTAGAGGCACAAGGCCTGAAATTTTAGAAGGACATAGCCGATTACATTGACCCCAGCGTTTCACCGGTACTTAACCCATCGACCCCGAAAGGATGAAAGGCAAAGTCGATCTCGGCGGAATTTGAACCCAGAAACCTAAAGACAGACGAAATACCGCTAAGCATTTTGTCACGCGCGCTCACGATTCTACCAGCTCAAAATATTACAGTATCATCAAATATTAAAAAAAAATCTCACTGAAATACTGAAATGTGAATTAACCTCCACTCATCCGCCTCTCACACTCTCTTTCTCATTCTGTCACTCACACACACAAACACACACAAATATACACGCACACAGGCGCAGACACATGCACAAACACTGACGCACACTCATACATATCAATGCCTACCGCTTATAATATACAGCTATAACTGTGTGTTCCGTTAATCTTTATTCTTTTATAAATATTGCCTGGCGCTGTTCATAAACAGAAAATTTGATAAGATCATTTCGATGTGGACTTGACAACCTAGGCTCTCTCAATAACACAAAAAAAAAAAGAAATAAAAGTAAATAAAATATAGCCATTACTATACATATAAAGGAAACTTGTGTTGTACCTCATACTCTCTGCACATAGAATGAAAAAAAAAACCATCACAATTTAAGTCCTTAACTCATTACGAAAGCTAAAGCTCATGGCCTCTTATAATCTCTTTGGGTAACCTTACATATAAACACGACCAAATTATGTGTGCAGACGACTGCCAGCCATGATCGAGTATGGCTTGGTAACAAGGACGATGCATTCGATAATTATTTCAGGCGCCGATGTAGTCACGAGCAGACGCAAACACAATTTTTGACCCCTTGGTCTTGACCTGCGAGAAGTCTAGGATGTGACACAAACTAGAGAATAATTTCACTCAGAGCCCGGAACAGGGCGCTCGGTATGCGTCCGGTTATTAATAAATCATAGGGCAGCAAAAAAAAACTTTTGAAATTTTATTTACCACCAGTGGTCCAGCGAAAATAAAAATTAGTCAATAGACTATATATTATTCATTTAAAATACAGAGATGCCTATAATAGGACATCTAACCCGCTAGAAAGAGCAGCAAAAAACTCTATACCACAAAAATAGGGATAATTTCGAAAGGGAATGAAAAATAAAAACATTTACCAATCTATTTTCCGTACCATGGTTTCAAGCTATTTTAGCAAAATAAAAAAATATTTTGCCAGGTCAGCTATCTTCAGCGGAATACCTAGATAGAACATATAAACGAGTCACTACACACACACACACACACACACACACACACACACACACATATATATATATATATATATATATATATATATGATGGACTCTCCTATCGAAGTCGACGTATGAGTGTTCAGCTGTTTTACCGAACGACCTGCCCAAATGAGTTTTAATATAATAATCAAATGTTCGTGCTGTGCATTAGCTCTCCTCCCTCCATCAAAATCGACGTTTTATGAACAGGTGCACAGTATGCAACAAGTCAGGTATCGTATGAGCTGTATAGCAGCAGTCATCTTATTGAAACCTCCATCTAATTCGATATGGGACAAAGTTCTATATTTAAGAGATGAGAAATTATGTACATTATTTGCATTTGACGGATATTTGTCCTCATCTTGTTTGTTGTTAGCACAACATTTCGGCTGATATACCCTCCAGAATTCATCAGGTGTCTTGGGGAAATTTCGAACCTGCGTTCTCATTCCTAAGGTATATTTCGATCTTCTTCTTCTTCTTCTTCTTCTTCTTCTTCTTCTTCTTCTTCTTCTTCTTCTTCTTCTTCTTCTTCTTCTTCTTCTTCTTCTTCTTCTTCTTCTTCTTCTTCTTATTATTATTATTATTATTATTATTATTATTATTATTATTATTATTATTATTATTATTATTATTCAGGTCACTGCCTACAATCGAACTCGGAATCTTGGGGTTAGTAGCCCGCGCTCTTAACCACTACGCCACTAATAATAATAATAATGATAATAATAACGTCGAAAAATACCTTAGGAATGAGAACCCAGGTTCGAAATTTCCCCCTAGACACCTGATGAAGGCTGGAGGGTATATTAGCTGAAGCGTTGTGTTAACAACAAGCAAGATGACAAATATCCATCAATTGTAAATAATGTAAATAACATATGGGACAAAGTGTATAACATTCGTTTATAAATAAGGTTTGATGATCGAGTATCTATTTTGTACCATCTATACGCCCCGTGTACAAGTTTGATGCTTACAAAACTGCCTGTAACAAGATCTTTTCGGACTGCACTGCTCTGTCTCTAAATTGCGTCCTGTTGTGAGGCTCTGGCTTGGGAGATCTATTATTCGCAGTTTAACTCTGACTCGGAGAGGTAGCACGTGAACGTCTACCAGCTATGGGTTAATTAGTATATCAT
>NC_142939.1:41961812-41966812 GCF_046866305.1 Octopus bimaculoides
TATGTGTGTGAGTGCGGGTGTGTAAGTGTGTGTGTATGTATATGGACGTATCTATCTCTCTATCTGTCTCTCTCTTTCTCTCTCACTCTCTCTTTGTGTAATTCTCTCTGTCTCTCTCCCCCTCCGTACACCCTCTATACATACATATATACATACGTAGATTCATATATATATATATGTATCGAATGCTTTGCTCAAATCAACAAAGCAATGGTACAGAGCAAGATTCTGTTCAATGCACTTCTCCTGTAATTGTCTGACAGTAAAGATACAATCAGCTGTGCCCCTGGAGGAACGAAAACCACACTGAGACTCAGACACCATACTTGGAACTATAAAGGTATTTAAACGTTCTAACAAAATGCGGGCGAGCACCTTTCCAACCACAGACAAAAGGGAAATCCCACGAAAATTACCACACAGATCCTTTGGCCCCGATTTATATAAGGAGACAAGAATGGCATCAATCCAGTCTTGAGGCACTTTCTCACTTCTCCAACAGTGACAAATTAAAATATTTAAGAGTTCCATCATTTTGTCACCCCCATATTTCAAGACTTCTGCACAGATTCCATCAGATCCTGGAGACTTGTTGTTATTCAGCTTATTCATAGCTAAATAAATGTCATTTAGAGTTGGTTCAGATGCCATCTCTTCTATAACTGGAAGTTGTTCAATTTTTTCTATCGTCCTCATATTAACGGATGATGGTCTATTCAAAAGTGCAGAGAAATGTTCTACCCAACGCTTATGAATAGAAGCGGTGTCAGTCAGAAGAAAACATCCATCTTCTGTTCTCACTGGAGCTACTGAAGAAGATTTTGGACCATATACCTCCCTAACATAAGAATACAAACAACTGGCATCATTTCTATCAGCTGCTTCTTGTGCCCCTTTTGCCCTATCATTCCACCATTCCTGTTTAATTTTCCTTAGAGCAGTTTGCACCCTCCTTTTCAGCTTTCTGTAAGTTTCATTTGAGTTGGGATTCAATGACTGAGAGAGCAGTGTATTGCCTAAGTTTTGTTTTTCTAAAAGTAGATCATGAATTTCTGCTGATCTATCTGAGAACCAATCTCTGGATTTATGAGATTTAAATCCCACTGACGAACTTGCAGCCTGAAATACTTTTGTTTTGAAATCTTCCCATAAATTGTTTGGGTCAAGATTAATACTTTCTATAGCGTCGTGGAATCTTTGCAAGTTGCTAGATAATTTAAAGTTTGCAACGTTTAACTTTTTGGGTATCTTAGGACCAGACTGTCGGTTTTTAGGTTTTATCGAAAAATCTATTTTGCCACGCAGTAGATGATGGTCAGTCCAGCTCTCTGCCCCTCTCATGACCCGAACGCTAGAAACGTCTTTCATATCACATTTCCTAATCAAAATATAATCTATGAGATGCCAGTGCTTAGATCTTGGGTGCATCCAGGTGGCTTTATATTTATTTTTCTGATTAAACAGAGTGTTGGTGACAACCAGATCATTCTCAGTACAAAACGTCAAAAGAGCTACTCCATTTCTATTGCATTTTCCAATCCCATGTCGACCTAAAACAGGCCATGAAACATAGTCCCTTCCAACTCTTGCATTGAAATCTCCCAAAATGACCAGCTTGTCAGAAATTGGTACTTTCCTCAATAATCTTGCTAGATTGTCATAAAACTGTCCCACAGTTTCCTCAGAATTGTTGGTGCATAAATACTGACAACGGTAAGAAACCTACATTTTGTCAGTTTGATACGGCATGACATGATCCGGTCAGATATACCACTTGGAAGCTCTGCAATGGAGGACACTAATGTATTCTTGAGAGCAAACCCAACACCAGATTCTCTACGCTGACCCTTAGGTAGGCCTTTCCAGAAGATAGTATATCCATAAGCAGATTCCATTACTTGACCCTCACCAGAGAGACGAGTTTCAGAGAGAGCAACTATATCAAGGGAATGTTTCTTTAGCTCACATGCAATAAGTGCAGTACGCCTTTCTGGCCTCTTCGTGAAATTATCATCAAGAAGTGTGCGCACATTCCAACAGCCAAAATTCAAACGATGTTTACTTTTACTTTTTCTTGAGGACTGCTTGACCACAGTGGCAGGATGACGACCGGGTCCAGCCTGTGATACACTGGGACACCTGCCGGGCCAGACCTGTTCCCCTGATGTTCCCAAGCCTTTTTTGCCATTTACTGAATTTGTTTCAGACATTTTAAAATAAGTTACAGGTGCATTTTTAGGTTTCTGCCAACCAACCAATTGAATGATTTTACTAAGATTTGGAGTACAGGAAGTACCTGTGCAGATGAATAATTTTTAGTGGGTGTAGCTTGCACTGCACTACCCCCACTTATTAGCCCAAGAAGACTTTCACCGGTGTGACAAGAGAATTGACAAAACCAGGAATTTCCAAGGCCTCAGGTTTTATTTCGGAGATTTCCTTCTCCTAGGTAGATTACCAACCAAGGTTAAAGAGCTTCTACCTGCCCATGAGGTAAGCCGTCCCATTCCAGAGACCTAACTGACACTCAGACACTCTGTAAAGTGATCAAATATCACTCCGGTGACCGATGTGGAGCAGCTCATCAAAAAAAAAAAAATAAATAAATAAATAATAAAAAAAATATATATATATATAAATAAAATATAAAAGATAAAAAATAGTATATATATAAAATTAAAATTATTCATATATACATATTTACAGACATTCACACACACATAATCGAAGTGCTCTGTGGCTAATTCTGGGGAAAATTGGTTGCCCAGAAAAGTTTATAAACATGGTCAAGGCCTTGCATCAGGATATGAGAGCTAGGGTTAATTTTGGTGGTAGGCTTTCTGAATCTTTTGCTGTGGAAAATGGAGTAAAGCAGGGAGACCTTGATGCACCCACCCTCTTTGCAATATACTTTGCCGTTGTGGTGTCACATTCCTTTCAAAACTCCGAGGAGGGTATCTACATAAAATATCGAACAACGGGGAATGTTTTTAATTTGACCCGACTGAAGTTTAAAACGAAGGTTTTTACTTCACTTATTAGGGAACTTTTGTATGCTGACGATTGCGATCTGGTTAGTCATTCTGAATCGGGTCTGCAATCCCTTGTATCTGTATTTGATGCAGCTTGTGATGATTTTGGCCTGACCATCAATCTGAAAAAAACAATTGTAATGTATCAACCTGCGTATGGTGCTGTTTGTAACCTCCCTAAAATTTTTGTTAAGGGAAAGTTGCTTGAGGTTGTCAATTCATTTGTCTACCTGGGAAGCTCTGTTCAAGATGATGGAAATCTTGATACGGAAATACACCTGCGAATTCAAAGGGCAGCAAAAGCATTTGGTGGCTTGGAGTCACGCGTCTGGCGCCAGCGACATATAAATAACAATACAAAGCTGGCTCTTTACAAATCATTTGTCTTAACATCCATATTGTATTCCTGTGAAACTTGGACCTGTTATGAAAGGCATTTTAAAATGTTAGAAAAATTCCACCAAAAATGCCTTCGTCATATTTTAAGAATTAAATGGAATTCTTTTACTCCAAACACAGATATCCTTGCATCTGCAGGCATCCCCTCAATTAAAGCCATGATTTTGAGGAACCAATTGAGATGGTGTGGCCATATTGTTCGAATGGCAGATGAACGCATGCCGAAACAGCTGTTTTATGGTGAGCTTGCAGAGGGGAAACGTTATCGGCATAAACCTAAAAAAAGCTTTAAGGATGGCATAAGGACTGCTATGAAGTCAATTGGAATGGCTCCAAAAGATACAGAAGTCCTCGCTTCAGATCGAGTTGGATGGCGAACAAGGGTGTGGAGTGGAGTGAAAGCATTTGAAGAGGCCAGGATGATGCAAGCAGGGCTCAAGAGACATTTAAGGAAAAATGTAAAGACTGAGAAGGTGAATGACAAGGACCTTTTTGTGTGCACAGTCTGTGACAGACCATGTCTGTCCTTGGCTGGCCTCAAATCTCACCTGCGAACCCATGGAAAACAAACCTCATCCAGCTATTCTGATTATATGTCTGTGCACACGTTTGAATGTGGTGTGTGCCAGAGGGTTTGCAAATCCAATGGGGGTCTTAAAAGACATGTTAGGATCCACAATGAGCAGAACTTACTTGCAGGTATTGGTAGTGCAAATCAGAGGTGCAATCTGTGTGGGTGTTTTTTCAAAACACTGTCTGGTTTAAAAAGCCACATCAGACACCATGAAAGGGCTAAGGTGTAGGTGCAGGAGGTGGTCAAACTCTGTTTAAGGAGTAGACAACCACCATATATATATATATATATATATATATATATATATATATATATATATATATATATATATATATATGTATATGAGACCAAAGTGTACGTACGCCACTATATTTTGTTGGGAAATAAAAAATACAAAAATGGGACAAGAACGCAAAACATCCAGACAGACATCCAGACAGACATCCAGACACACACACATACACACACACACACACACACACACACATACACACACATATACATATACAGACATATATATATATATATATATATATATATATATATATATATATATATATATATATATATATATATATATATATATATATATATATAATTCATATTATTATATGATCGAACGCCACGCATCCTTTTCCAAGTAAGTTTTATACATATATATACATACATATATATAGACGGAAACTCAAATATAGTCGGTCATATATATATATATATATACATATATATATATATATATATATATGTATATATATATATATATATATATATATATATATATATATATATATATATATATATACATATATATATATATATATATATGTATGTATGTATGTGTTGTTCTAATGTATGTATGTATGTATGTATGTATGTGTTGTTCTAATGTGACTAGATGCACAAGTAAAAGAATAAAAGGAAGAATATATATAAATTATTTTATCATTTTCTACCTTGTCTTATTTTCCTTATATATATATTAATAGTATGACAAC
>NC_142939.1:41971812-41976812 GCF_046866305.1 Octopus bimaculoides
CAAGAAAGCTCCTAACGATACTTGGAGCCCATTATCCACGTGCGGACACTGATCGTCTATACATGAAGAGAGCAAATAAAGGAAGGGAAAGACTGCGTGCGAATCGAACTCGAGAGCTTAATGAGATACCTAACCCAAAGTAAAGAAACTTTGCTAGTGTCAGTTAGAAACGAGGGAGTATTGAGAGCAGAGAGAAAAGGAAAAAGCAAAGGAAGAAGTGCCAAAAGGAGATGAAAAAGAATTACGCAAGGGACTACACAATCAATTCCATTCAGCCACAACAGAAGTTGCTGGATAAAATAAGTGGAATTGGCTGATGAGAGGAACCCTAAAAAAACAAAAGAGACCGAGAGCACTATAATAGCAGCGCAAGACCAAGCTTTGGCCAAGAACTGGAGGGTCAACTTTAGGAATGTACCGCATCTGCAATAGAATGGATGAAACCATTGCCCATATCACAAACGAATGCCCTAGACTTGCCCAAAAACCACTACAAGTTGTGGCGACACCGATCAGGTAGCACCAGTGCTACATTGGAAACTGTGCGGAAAATGGGGCTAGAGAGAGGCACGACGTGGTATGAGGACAAGCCGTAGAGAGTGGCGGTGTCGGAGACTAGCAATATCCTCTGGGAATTCTCAATCCAAACAAATCAGGTGCTAGAGCATAATAAACCGGACAGGATGCACCGCATATGCTCTATAGTTGATGTTGCATACCCCTTTGACACACGAATATTCAAGAAGGAAGGCAAAAAGATTGATAACTACAACTCTCTCAAGTACGAAATAGCCCGGCTATGGAAAATGAAAAAGGTAAGATGGTGCTAATTGTTGTTGAGTACTTGAAAACTGCATCAGAAGGCATCAAGAGGAATATAAAGGAAATTGGAATAGAGTGCCCAGTAGAACTGTTACAAAAGGTTTGCTTCCTTGGCACGGCCAGAATAATCAGGAAAGTATTAGACAGGTGAAAAGAACGGATAGCATGTCACCGTTAGCTGCAGGTAGCAAGCCAGCTATGCATGCAAGGCTCCAGGAGCTCCATCAAAACCTGTGATCAATAATAATAATAATAATAATAATAATAATAATAATAATAATAATAATAATAATAATAATAATCATAATAAGGGGCTGATTACTACCTAGCTCAGATACCAGGGCTGATTACTACCTAGCTCAGATACCAGGGCTGATTACTACCTAGCTCAGATACCAGGAAACCCCAAAATGGCTGAAGTTCAAAAGATAGTGCTTATGGGAACTGCCCATATCCTACGTAAAATACTGTCTATGTGATCTCAAATTTTAAAACAAACACATAATTTTCTTATGGTTTCTTAAACATTCACTAGAACAAAACTGGACAAATCCAAATATATGGTACCCTAGGCATAACACCTACATGAACTTCTAACTTGTTGTCTCTTGAGGTCTCTGGGTCAGACTTGGATCCAACTTGTACAAATGCAAAACAAAAGTCAAACAAAATAATAATAATAATGATAATAATAATACAGTAACCGTAAGAACATCACAGGAAACCACAGCACATACCCAAGGCACACAGAGCTGCGCTCGGCAGTGAAGTGAAAGCACGTTATAAAAATAAAACTACTGAACAATAATAATAATAATAATAATAATAATAATAATAATAATAATAATAATAATAATAATAATAATCCTTTCTACTATAGGCGCAAGGCCTGAAATTTGGTGGGAGGGGGCCAGTCGATTAGATGGACACCAGTACTTTCGACCCCGAAACGATGAAAGGCAAAGTCGACCTCGGAACATAGCAACGGGCGAAATATAACAACAACAATAATAATACCATGCTGTGGCTTTCATGGCTTTTAATCTTAATTGATTGGAGGTGCTATCATGTACATTGATTTGTCTCGGTATAAAAGATGGGCTATAGCAAATATTCTGCTCAATACCACAAACTTGCTTGTCAGTAGCATGACCTTAACCAGTTAAGCATGGCCCTTTGACCATGAGCAGGAGTAATGGGAGAGCATAATAGGTATGTTTTGAGAGAGATTCTTTGGGGTTTGAATTATTCATCCCTGAAAACATGGGTGTTCATCATCCTTAAATCTTATTCAGGGACATTTGGAGCGGGTTGGGTTACTTGAACTGAAGAAAATTCTAACTGGACCCCACTTGCACGCTCATGCGCTGTTTGTCTTGATATGAGATAAATGTGTCGGGTACATATAGTTGTGATGCATGTGTCTGGTGGACCCTAATCTGAAGGGTTGTCATGATAGGTATATTGGGCTTCCTCTATTTGTACACTAGTGTCACTTTAATGACATGCGCTGCTCTCTCGGTCAATAATAATAATAATAATAATAATAATAATAATAATAATAATAATAATAATAATAATAATTAATAATAATAATAATGATAATAACGATGATTTCATTTATTTACCACAAGAGCGAAGGATGAGGACAATAATAATATTTCCGAACTTACGTATATATAAATACACACGTGCACACGCGCGCGCACACACACACACACACACACACACAAACACACACACACACACAGAGTAACCACTCATTTAAGATTGCTGAGTGTACATTTAGGTGAAATTGTAAAATCAACCAGCATTTTCTTTGACCCGAATAGTTGAGTCTGCTATGCGCCGTGAAGGAAAAATTATTATTGTTGTTTTTGTTGTTGTCATCATCATCATCATTATTATTATTATTATTATTATTATTATTATTATCATTATTATTATTATTATTATTATTATTATTATTATTATTATTGTTATTATTATTATTATTATTGTTATTATTATTATTGTTACTATTGTTATTATTATTATTATTATTATTATTATTATTATTATTATTATTATTATTATTATTATTATTATTATTAATATTGTTATTATTGTTACTATTATTATTATTATTATTATTATTATTATTATTATTATTATCATTATTATTATTATTATTATTATTATTATTATCATTATTATTATTATTTTTATTATTATTATTATTATTATTATTATTGTTACTATTGTTATTGTTATTATTATTATTATTATTATTATTATTATTATTATTATTATTATTACCATTATTATTATTATTATTATTATTATTATTATTATTATTATTATTATTATTATTATTATTATTATTATTATTATTATTATTGCCTTTACACAGCTTCTAACGCTGGAGATGTACTACAGTGTCAGCTGTTCACAACCAGTGAACTAAGGTAACACCTCTTATTTTTCGAGCACCATCCGGCGTATTCGAGTGGTTCCAAGCAGTGCTGTTTTCTGCTAGTGCTCAACCCTTATTGCAGCTCTTATTTCTTCCATCTACGTCTCAAGATTTTTGCTCACTGTTCCCAGGGCTCCGACAATGATTGGTACTACTACCACCTTTTTCAACGACCACAATAGCTCAACCTCCCAAGCTAACCTGTCTTATCTATCAATTTTTCTTTCTTCCTTATATGTCAGCTGGGCATGCTTTATCTATGATCCAACATCGTTTGCTTTCTTTCTCAATTAACACTAGACTGGCTTCCTATTCTCTATCTCTTGGTCGCACTGAATCATAAAATCCCACAGGATCTTTGCATTATCATTTTCGACCATGCCTTTAGGTTTGTGGTCGTACCAATTTTTTGCTCTGTCAAGTCCATACTTGCTGCAAAGTGTCCAATGGACAAGCCTGGTTATGTTGTCGTGGCGTCTCTTATATTCCTTCTGGGCTAGTGGCGTACATAGGCTGTTAATATGCCATAGGGTTTTACCGCTTTGTCCACAGATTCTGCACTTATTACTTTCTGATATTAACAACAACAACAACAACAACAACAACAACAGCAACAACAACAACAATAATATGTGATGAAAACGCACAGCTTATTTTGCTGGGTATGATGGAAAGTGTCAGTTGTCCACAGCCAGCAGACTAAGGTGACACTTGTTTACTGGTCATGCTTCAAGAACTCTGCAAAGAATTCTTGCAGTTCCAAGCAATGCTGACTTTTGTAGGTGTTCTACCTTCACACTTGCACCAATCTTTTTCAGCCAATTTCTATTGGCATCACGTCTCTCCTCGTTGACCCCAACGTTCGTATTTCTCACTTCAAATCATCATAGTTGTTTATTTTTTCTTCTTCTTTCACATTGATTCTGTTGTCTATTATTATTATTATTATTATTATTATTATTATTATTATTATTATTATTATGGATTTTCTCAGGATCGGTCTTACTCCTGGTACGAATTATGTGGATAGCAGGTTACCACCTGGCTATTTCCAACAAGCCTATTGATCGACTACACTCTGTCACATCACTGTATACGTATGTATATACATACATACATACATACATACATACCCTTAGGTATCCACAAGTTTTCAGCAGTATTTCAAGTGCTTAGAACCCACCTGATAATCCTTGCTGTCTCTAAGAGACTAACTTTCTGTAGGATCTCTAGTGGACATTCTATTCCAATCTCCTCCAGCCACTTGTCTATATCTTTGCTTACTAATCCCAATGCACCAATTATTAAAGGCATGACCTTTGCTGTTCGCATGCTCCAAATTCTTCCTGTTTCGAATTTTAAGGGATTGTACTTTTTGGTTTTTCTTCCTCTTTCTGTACGATCCTGGAATCAAATGGGCATGATAAGTCTATTAGTAAGCAATGTAGCTTTCTTTCCGTTATCTACAAGCGTTATATCTGGTCTATTCTTTTCTAATTTCTTGTTCGTTTGAATAGGAAAGTCCCACAGAATCTTACGCTTCTCCGACTCTAATACTCTTTCAACTCGATGATTGTACCATGTGTTTCCAGCTTCAAATCCCCCATTTCCGGCTCAGTTTCCAGTGTATAACTTTTACAACCTGATCATGCCTCCATTTCTTATATCCTTCCTGTGCCAACTTGGAGTATTCTTCCACAATGTGTGCCACTGTCTCGTTCCA
>NC_142939.1:41981812-41991812 GCF_046866305.1 Octopus bimaculoides
ATATATATATATATATATATATATATATATATATATATATATATATATATGTATATATTTACATATCAAAAAGATGTGTTATAATACTATTCCACATATACAAAAACAGCCATACCAACAATCAAACATACCATCATCATCAGCTGCCCCACGGATATCATTATCGTTTCGACACCGGGGCAGTACCATTCAATCCGTCAGTGTCACACCACTGATATATATATATATATATACATATATATATATATATATATGTGTGTGTGTGTGTGTGTGTGTGTGTGTGTGTGTGTGTGTGTGTGTATGTATACATATACATATATATATATATGTGTGTGTGTGTGTGTGTGTGTGTGTGTGTGTGTGTGTGTGTGTGTGTGTGTGTGTATACATATACATATATATATATATATATATATATACATACATTTATGTATATATATATATATATATACATAAATGTATGTATATGAATGCATAAATGTGTGCATAAATTTACACATGCGGCATACACACGCGCACAAACAAGCGCGCGCCCACACACACACATGCACACATGGATTATATCAAAAAGTTGTTTAGTTTTAAGTGAACTCTGACCCCATAGAGTTGTTGCGTTGTCAATAGTTTTACAACTGTGACAATCCTACTTGAAAGATAACGTGGTGCCATTTTGAAAACAATTCTACTTGACAGAAAATCCTACTTGAGAGATAACAAGGTGCGATCTTGCTGGTTTTTAGCAAATCAAGATACATCGCGAAGTTTTTGTTAACACGCAAAAAAAAAAAAAGGATATATTCGAGCACTCTTTTCACTTAAGTAATCCACTCTGAATTAATAAGAAACATTTTGACCTTCATATTAGTATACCATGAGTGAGTGGTGGTGTGGTGGTGGTGGGGGTAGGTGACTGGATGAAGATTTGCAGCTGTAGCACATCTATTCTACTTGCAATGTTTTCTTCTATTCCAAAAAATGCACGTGTCAGAAGCACGGTTAAATAATCCCTCGTCCAAAAATCAATATCGATGATTACCCATTGATGAATTTCTTTGAACAGGAAATGAAACTGTTTTATGGTTTTTCAGAGAAAAGTGCATGTCTATGCAGTTCTATAAATACACACACACATGCACACACGCACGCACACACACATACACACACACACGTACGTATGCACACGCACGCGTGAACATAGACATACATACACACACACGCACACACACAGACATATATATACACACGAACGTACGCACACATTTAAATTCAAGTATTACAAAATATGACTGTGGCTTAAATATAAACATAAACATATTCAGCGCTAAGGATGTTCGGCAATAAAAGGGACAGAATCTCCTGAATATCTGTTTTTATTGGTTGTTTGAACATTGACCAAGGATACGTACCTGGTTTACTTCTTAAATAAAGGCATAGTTATGTGATATAAAATCAGTCATAACTTAGGCTAGCACCGTAGTAGATAGGCTAATTTTCCTATTTGAACATTTGGAAGTTTGTCATTAAAAAAACTATCGATTTTATGTATAGCAAAACGTAAATCGGAAGAACTGAAATAATTAAAGCTACAGAAAGCTTCACTGTGTTTTAAATAAGAATGTAAATGCATTCTTTCAATGTTATTGATGTTTTGTAATGTTTAAATAAATTTCGGTTCTTCAAAATTACTCTGTGTTCTGCATAAAGCACACACACAGTAAGACACACGCACACATATAATTTAATATACTGAGGATTTAAATTCGAGCTACTATTAGTTTCATGCTGGTAAAACACACAATTCAGAAAAAGCTTGAACTGCGTTCGATGTATTTTCAGTCAATCTTCCAGATTCAAATATGGTCTTTGTAAAAATAAGAAAAAACTCTAGTCTTTGAGATAAAACGAGAAGCGACGAAGTGACGGTAAAATAAAAAGTAATTAGGATTTGCGTTCCTTTAAGTTCGGATGAGAATTACATTTGTTAGCGTCAATTAACTCAACAGAGATAAGGTCAAAATTTGTGATACTACAAGCTTAATCCGGACAAGATATAGTTTCCAGTTCAATAAATGAAACTTGTCCAGATGCTTATATCTAACAAAAATTTCACATCTAGAACTTAGACAGAAAGTAAAGTTCTAAGATCTTTATGTATGTATGTATGTATGTATGTATGTATGTATGTCCTATTTTTTTTAATTATTATAAATCTTCCACTGAGGAGGGAGCCTGTTTCCAACAAAGAGACAAGGCTCCATCTTTGGGATGTAGTTAACACAGACAAATTCACATTTGGAGTTTGAGAAAAACCTTGCATTATGTATGTATGTATGTATGTATGTATGTATGTATGTATGTATTTATGTATGTACTTATGTATGTATGTATCTCTCTCTCTCTCTCTTCCTCTGTTTCTCTGTCTGTGTGCGTCTCTCTCTCTCTCTCTCTCTCTCTCTATATATATATATATATATATATATATATATGTATAAACATGCATATATATATATATATATATATATATACATGCATACACACACATATATATATACATACAGTCACAAAGGCACACACGCGCGCACACACATACAACCACCAAACCACACGTATATACAGAAAGGTATATATATTTCTTCATTGCCCACGGTGGGGCTAGAGATAAAGGAGACAAACAAGGACAGACAAAGGGATTAAGTCGATTACATCGACCCCAGTGCGTAGCGGGTACTTATTTAATCGACCCCGAAAGGGAAAGGCAAAGCCAACCTCAACAGAATTTGAACTCAGAATGTAACGACAGACGAAATACCGCTAAGCATTTCGCCCGGCGTGCTAATGATTCTGCCAGCTCGCCGCCCTAGGTATATATACATAAAGGTATATATACGCGCGTGTGTGTTTGTGTATGTAAATATACACGTTTATCTTTCCATGTTTGTATACGAATCCTCACATATAAAGTTATTTCACTTTCAATGTAAGTATATCTTGTGTCAATGAATTATCCGTAGATATTCATACGAGTGAAAGTTAGTCGTTCTATTTGATAAATTGATAAGCCATGTCAGAGCTGTTTTATTTCCACAGTTTTATAACAAACATACTTGTATCCTTTCCCTTCTCTCTCTACCATCCAATCTGTCAGATATATTATGATATGGCTGACAGATTAGAAAGAAAAAAACATGGTAGCTGTGATATTCCGTTCCTAAAATGTTTGATAGAACGTCAAAAAACACCGTAACAATAATCAAACAAAACGGAAAATAACTAAACTCAAGATGGAACATTTTACAATTTTAGTACGAAGGAATACTGGGGCAACGCAGGAGAACGGTGGGAGAAAACTGGCTGTTTATTGGCTACCGTATTTCATCTTCTCTGTATATTATAAACGAAATATTTTCGTTTGAAAGATTAGAAACGAGCAAGAATAATGTCAGTTGTAACTATGAAATCCTTTTTGACAGTGGTCTGATAAAATAATATTTTTCCCATACCTTATCAGAATCGATACAAAAATCTCCGGGAAATGACTGCAGATGGCGCCAGTATGTCACAACATCTCAAGTCTATATAAAAAGTGACACACACACAGACATTTATACACATACAGGCGCATAGTGATGCACATATCTACACACACAAGCACACGTACACACATACACATACAAAAGACACACACACATTTGTACTCACATACACTCGTGTCGATATATGCATGTATATATGTATCTTTGTACGTTTGTGTGAGTGTATATATATATATATATATATATATATATATATATATATTTATACATATATACATATATATGTATATATGTATATATATATGTATGTATATATATATATATATATATATATATATATATATATATATATATATATATATATATATATATATATATATGTATATGTATGTATATATATATATATATATATATATATATATATATATATACACACGCACACTCACATTTGCATAGTATAAGTGAATGGGTGGGTTCGCACGCGTGTCAGTTCATATATTTAGGTAAGCACACACACACACACACACACACACACACACACATTGTTGTATTTCGGGATGGTTGTTTGTTTGTTTTTGCCAAATAAACACACGCACTATATATTTTTTTCTTTTCTTCACTCCTTTATCACTGTTCTTATTTTATTATTTTAACTCCCGTCCATTGTCCGGAAATCTTTCGTCACACATCTGTGACCTCTTCAGCAACACTTTTCGTTTTCGTGTGTCTTCTTGCCCCACTGACTCCATCCTGTTCTTCAAAGACGTGTGCAAGCGCACATAAGGACACGGGCAAAATGCTTACAGGCATTTCGTCTATCTTGATGCTCTGAGTTCAAATGCCGCCGGGGTCGTCTTTTCCTCTCATCATTTCGGGGTCGATAAATTAAGCATCAGTTACGCACTGCGGTCGATGTAATCGACTTAACCTTTCCCCCAAAATTTCAGGCCTTGTTTCTAAAGTAGAAAGGAATATTATTATACTTGTTCAGCAGCTGGTAATCTCAGGCAAATTTCTACAGCTGTACTTTCTACATTTCCGTATTACTTTGGTGTGTGCAGCATTACGCGTTCTTTGTTGTTGCTGGGGGAGTGCAAACTCTTACCGCTATTGTACTGCATCAGTTTGATTCTTTTATTTATGAGGTTTGGTGCAATCTTTTATTGTATTAGTGTTTGCATTGTGTGTTGTGCGTGTAATATGGTGGGTACATAACCTGCTGGTGGCAGTTTATTTCATTGGATATTTGCTGTATAGAATGTGTCTTGTGTTTGCGGATTGTTTTGTTTAGGTTGTATTATTGAATTAATTCTTCTTCTTCTTCTTCTTCTTCTTCTTCTTCTTCTTCTTCTTCTTCTTCTTCTTCTTCTTCTTCTTCTTCTTCTTCTTCTTCTTATCATTGTTGTTGTTGTTGTTGTTGTTGTTAAGGCGATGAGGTGGCAAAATCATTGGCACACCGGGTGAAATGCTTAGCGGTATTTCGTCCTTTCAGGGTCGATAATTTAAGTACCAGTCAAGTATTGGAGTCGATGTGATCGATTGTCCCCATCCCCACAAAAATACAGGCCTTGTGCCAATAGCAGAACTTATTATTATTATTATTATTATTATTATTATTATTATTATTATTATTATTATTTTCATTATCATCTTCTCTCAATTCTGTTCCCATTTCTTGCCGAGTGTCTTCCTAACGCTTAAGGCAGAGAAATGCACTGTATATATTGATAGGTCATTAAAATAAACACGAAATTTTCAAAGTTATGAGATAGAGAAAAAGGGAAGGAAGATAGAGAGAAAATATAAAAAAGGAAAAGGAAAAAAGCAAACAAAGAAAGCTGGAGAAAGGAAAGAAAATTCACAACATTGCTCTTCTCAATACGTGTGACGTATCAATTAAGACAATCTTTTACACTTCCTGCATGGATGGTAAACTAGGGATTATTCTTAAATAATTTTCAGTTCCTTTTTTGATCATTCCAAGTGCCCATACAATCACTGGTATTGTAATCGTCTTGAGATTCTACATCTTTCCGATTTTGATGCGCAAATTTTTATATTTTCTGAGCTTATCAAATTCTTTTGCCGAGATATTATGGTCACCGGCTGTGCTCATGTCAATCAATAAACAGACTTTATTGCTTTGGTCTTTCACAACAATATCCGGTTTGTTTTTCTTTGATGGTCCGGTTCTGTACATACAGGGAAGTCCCAAAGAATCGTTACATTTTCTCCTTCAGTTACAACCTCAGGATGGTGCTTGTGCCATTTATCAGCAGTTTTGATTTTATGACTGTGTCAACATCTAACTCCACTGAATGTAAGGTCTTCAGTTTCCCTTTCTGGAAAGCAGCCTTGGAACATTTATCAAGACCAGATTCTATCCCAGTGTCATTACTGAATGCATTCACAGTACGTTGTTGTCCTTCAAACTCATTATCGTCTTTGCTTGAGAGTTTTAAATCATCCATATAAAACAGATGACTTATTTTCTTGTCGACAATTTTATATCGATATCTTGTTCTGTTAAGTTCACTTGTAAGGGAGAAGAGGGCTATGCAGAAAATTATTATTATTATTATTATTGTTATTATTATTATTATTATTATTATTATTATTATTGTTCAGTAATTATATTTTTATAACGTGCTTTTACTTCACTACCGAACGCAGCTCTGTGTGCCTTGGGTATGTGATGTGGTTTGCTGTGATGCTCTTATAGTTACTGTACTGAAAGTGTTTTGCGTTGGGTGTGTGCAGTGCCCAGTAGTACAATTTTCTGTATGTTATATATATTTGTAAGTCCAGGTGTTTTATTATTATTATTATTATTGTTCAGTAGTTTTATTTTTATAACGTGCTTTCACTTCACTACCGAGCGCAGCTCTGTGCGCCTTGGGTATGTGCTGTGGTTTGCTGTGGTGGTCTTATGTTTACTGTATTGAAAATGTTTTGCATAGAATGTGTGCAGTACCCAGTAGTGCAATTTTCTGTATGTTATATATATTTGTAAGTCCTGGTGTTTTTGTTATGTATTTGTCTGAATATTTTTTTATTATACCTAAGGCACCTACTATGATAGGAATTGTTTCTGTTTTTAGATTCCACATTCGAGTTATCTCTATTTCCAGGTCTTTGTATTTTGAAAGTTTTTCCATTTCTTTTCGAGAAACGTTGTCATCTGCTGGTATTGATACATCAATTAGAAAGCATTTTTTTTCTTCATGATATTTGAGAACTATATCTGGTCTATTTGCCTTAATTTCTCTATCTGTGTGTATTGGCATACCCCATTATTATTATTATTATTATTATTATTATTATTATTATTATTATTATTATTGAGTGAGAGAGCAGTGCATGCCATCAAAATGATACTGGGGTAAAATATACGAAGCCCAATATACCCATCATTACTACCCGTCTGATAAGGGTACACCAGGCGCATGCATCACAACCATATGTGCGTGACATGATGATCTCATATCAAGATAAACAGTGTATGACCTCGCAGGTGGGGCCCAGTTAGAATTTTCTTCAGGTCGAGTAGCCCATCCCGCTCAAAAGGTCCCTGAATAAGGTTTGTTTTAGGATGTTGAGCAAAACACCCATGTTTCCAAAGGTGAATTATTCAAACCCCAAAGAAGTCCTCTCTATGATGCTCCCCCACTACTTCTGGTCGTGATCAGAGATGCACATATCGTCAGCCACATGTATACATATATATGCGTATACATATATATATACACAAACATACACCTATAGATGTATATGAGTATGTATGTTTGTGTGAGGATGTGTATATATATGATATAGAAGATAATATAATGTAATATAATATAATATATATGTATATACATATATATACATATGTATATGTATATATATATGTATATATATATATACATATATATGCGTGTGTGTGTGTGTGTGTGTGTGTGTGTGTGTGCGTGTGTGTGTGTGTGTGAGTGTGTTTGTCTGTGTGTACAGTAACAGTTTAGAAAAAAGACCATTGGTTTCATATCTAGCATGAACTAGACATTTCTTCAGTTTTTCTAAACGGTAACTGTTCCCTGCAAAGAATGTTTTTTTTTTTAGCACAAGAACGCCGGTGATAGTTAAAATGATATTCCTCTTAAAAAATTATGGACGGGCGAGTTGTCTTCCTTCGCTTGATAGTTAGGTTTTCCAATTCTGAAGTAAAAATGTCCCAAAATATGTACAACTCCCCACAGCTTCCGTCCTGGAATTAAGGTAGCCTCCTGGCTCATATGAGTTCATAAAGATTGTACATTTTTCTGCCACACCCAATTTACATAGTCTTGTTCTATTGCGATAGGGTCCACAAGTTTCTACTAATTTCCACCTGATGTTAAAGGGTGTATGATCGTCCTTCACGTGCCATACGTATGCTGCGAGTGTCGTGGTGTTGCGTCTCTCCGGGACCCTGAAAGAAGATCTGTGGTTGTTCAGGCGAATTTTAAATTTGGATTCACAAGATCCGACATAAATTTTAGTTTATGTCCCTGTGTTGGCATTAATGTTACTGATATTGTGCTGTTTCTGTTTGAGGCTACCTTTCCTTGGTACACTGTAGCCTCGGTGTTATATCGGCCGTCCACTGGGCATTCATTTCTAATCCCGCATGAATAACCCGCTTCTGTCTGTGGTTTAGGAGTGCTAAGTAATTTTTCCTTAACATTGGGTGCACAATACTTAAGTTTAATAAAAACTAGGTATGTGTTATCTTTCTTGTTCACCTCAGTTATTTTATGTACAATAATATATTTAAACGCACACATATATATACATACATACGCACAAATATAATACGTATATCTGCGTGTGTTTGTATGCCTCTACATACTTAGAGAAATGCACACACACGTATACATACTTGTGTGGTTGTGTGGATGCGCTTGTGTGCCCTCAAATATAAAGAGATAATTTCTCTGTGTAAATAAATATTTATACACTGGGAGCGATACACATGACTGGACCTATACTCACACACACACAATAACACTCAGACACACACATGCATACATACAAACACATTCACACACACATTGTCGTACACATACAGAAAAAACTGCGATGCGCAAGCAGAAGTGTGTAGATGCTTATATATGCGTGTATGTATATATATATATATATTCTTTTATTATTTTATTTGTTTCAGTCATTTGACTGCGGCCATGCTGGAGCACCGCCTTTAGTCGAAACAAATCGACCCCAGGACTAATTCTTTGTAAGCCTGGTACTTAATCTATCGTTCTCTTTTGCCGAACAGCTAGGTTACGGGGACATCAGTCGTCAAGCGATGGTGGAGGACAAACGCAGACACAAACATATATACACATGCCATGCATACATACATACATACATACATACATACATATATATATATATATATATATATATATATATATATATATATATATATATATATATATATATATATATATATATTTATATATACACATATATATATATATACGACAGACTCTTTCAATTTCCATCTACCAAATTCACTCATAAGGCTTTGGCCAGCCCGGGGCTATAGTAGAAGACACTCACTGAAGGTGACACGCAGTGACACTGAACCCGGAAGCACGTGATTTGTAAGCAAGCTACTTACCACACAGCCACGCCTGCATCTATGTATATACATGCATATATATATATATACATATACATACATGCATATATATATATATATATATATATATATATATATATATATATATACACATACATATTGTATATATATGCATATATATATATATATACATATATGCATATATACATATATATATATATGTATATATGCATATATATATATATATATGCATATATATATGTATACATATATATATACATATATATATATATCTACTAATATATTTACATAGTAATATACGTTGTCATAAATGCACTCAAGCACACATGTGTGTATGTGTATGTATGTGTGTGTGTGTAATTGTGAGTGTGTTCGGTGCTATCTCAGTTTAGTCACATTTATGGCATTTCAAGCATTCTAAAGAAGCACAGAATCAATTTTAAGGAAGGTCTAAAAGAAAACATGTGGTGAACTCCAGGATTAGTTAGATAACAAGTCAGTAGAAACTCGTCGAGGCGTGATATTGTCATATCCATCATGCCGTGACTATATCATATATATATATATTCATAATAATGCATTGCATTGTTGTCTATTAATGATGTACTGTGTGGAAACTGTACCGCATTGTTATAAACGGAATGCTAACAGTTAATCCTCACACGATATGGTATTGTTTGTAAGATCTGTGGTGTTAAAAATCTAAGCAGTGAAGTGTATATATATATATATATATATATATTTCTTATTAAATATATTTGTGGATTTTGATGAAAACCATAGAGATGTTGCGAGTCCGGCGCCTGAGGCGTTTTCAAAGTCATTCAGGTTCGACTTGTCAACT
>NC_142939.1:41996812-41999312 GCF_046866305.1 Octopus bimaculoides
TTTAAACGGGAAGGAAGAGCTATTTTCATCGTACTTGAGGTTATGGCGAAAGAATGTGTATGGTGGACGCGTCTGAAAGGTCTAGAGACAAAGACTTTCCTCTCTGGGCAATCTCTCATCAACTTCTTCAAGTATCACCTGAAGAGGAAGGTGAGAGTAGAAAGGGAAGTCTTGTCTAGTGAATGCTTCAAAAAAAGATGGGTGAATGTAGCAAGGATGGCACGTGTGAACGACGGAGCCATCTTGAGCATAACCCTATGAACTAAAAAAAAAAAAATAAAAATCCAAGAAAAAAAAAGAAAACAAAAAGGCAAAAGAGAGTCACTTACTGTTATAGTTTCTTCAATGAGAATATTGACCAAGGTTACCGTGGTCTTTTCCGTAGGCTTTTCTTTCCACGGCCAAACCTAAACTGTCCTCCCCTCCTTTTACACGAGAACATTACTGTGTGATACACGATCCCTTTTGATCGCCCTTTTTTTTTTTTTTTTGATCCCTTTTGATCGACCCCCCCTTTTTTTTCCTTCCCCCTCCCAAAAAGAAAAGCTCTACATTGTATTTGTCCCATCTTCGTTGAGCCCTGTGTGGCTAATAAAAGAAATCTATCTATCTATCTATCTATCTATCTATCTATCTATCTATCTATCTGTCTGTCTGTCTGTCTGTCTGTCTGTCTATCTGTCTGCTTGCCTAACTGTCTGTCTGTTTGTCTGTTTGTCTGTCTAACTATCTATCTATCTATCTCACTATCTCTCTCTCACACTCTCTATCTATCTATATACATTAATCATACATGTATGTGTTCTGTGTATATACATGTCAACATATGCATATATTTATACACACACACACACGCATATATACAGACACACACATTATAGTAAGACAACAGGGTAATCTGTGGAAGCACTCACACACTCTCACACACACGCACATAGACACACACACATCTATATATATATATATATATATATATATATATATATATATATATATATATATATATATATATATATATATATATCTACTTTGATAGTTACGTATATACTAATCATAACTTTTGACTAGAAGTACATTTTGCTGCCTTTAGCAAGAAAAAAAATCCCGATCTCCTCCAAACCAGAGTTTGTTTAGTTTACAGGAACAAGCGTTATATTATGCACTCCTTCACTCAGTACGAAATGTAATGATGTCTGCCTGGTAGAGGTGAAAGAGTATTTGACTGCTTGAGGTGAGTGAAGACCTCTCAAGAGGCAATACTTTGAGACTTCACATGCTGTTCCGGCTACAATCTAGAAGAAATCATCACCATCATCATCATCATCATCATCATCATCATCATCATCATCATCATCATCATCATTATTATCACCATTAATAATAATAATTAATAATAATAATAGTAATAATATCAGCAATGATGATAATAATAATAATAATAATAATAATAATAATAATAATAATAATAATAATAATAATGACAACAACAGCAACAATAATAATAATTAATAATAAGCTAGAAATATCTCAGCCAAGGAAGTTGAAAACCTGTCGAAATATAAAAACCTTGAGATTGAGATATCTAGGACGTGGCGATTAAAGACCAAAACCATCCCTGTTGTTGTAGGTGCCCTGGGATTGATCAAGGAAGGTAGTGACAAATTTTTTAACCAGATCCCTGGGAAACCAACAGTGTATGAGACGAAACAAAAATTGTGTCGACATCAACCTCCCACATCCTCACGAAGTTTCCCTCCATCTAATATATACGTGCCTTAGGTCTCTGGTTGAGGCCCGGTCAGAGAATGAACTAAAATGCAAAGCAATCAGAAAATAATAATAATAATAATGATGATGATGATGATGATGTTGATGATGATGATGATGAAAAAAGTAAAGTAAAAAAAGGTAGTTACAGAGAGTTTTGCCTTTTATACACCGTCTGATGAAAGATATAATTCTCGAAACATTAAGTCTTCTCGTGCAAGACTTCCTACGAGGTACGTTCGCAAATATTTTCTTTATTCTGTGTATCAAAATTTAACACTTCTGTATTATTTGACTGTAATGATTGCCTAATAACGAAGACTGAAATAATTTATTTACGCAAACTCTTTATTGAGCACTTATGGTGAAAGGTGCCTCTCTAAGACTATTTATGATCTATCCGGTGAGGTTAGAATGTGCCTTGTTAACGAGTACGCACTCACACACACATATACACACACACAAAAACTCGTGTATTCTTATGCTTGTACAAACACACATGTACATATATGTTTTATAACACACACACACACACACACACACACACACACACACACACACACACACACACATATATATATATATATATATATATATATATATATATATATATATATATATATAAATATATATAAATATATGCACAGCCGTATAACTGTGGCTGTGTGGTAAGAAGCTTGCTCCATAACCTCATGGTTCTGGGTTCTGTCCCACTGCGTGGAACCTTGGGCAA
>NC_142939.1:42009312-42019312 GCF_046866305.1 Octopus bimaculoides
ATATATATATAATTTGTATATAAATCTCTCTCTTTCTCTCTGTCTCTATATATATGTATATATATATACATTTATATATGTATGCATATATTGCGTGGTATGATTCTCAACGAGTAGTATAGCACTCGATAAAAGAGTAAAGCCTTGTGAAAGATATACGGCTACCCAGGTTTTCCTGGTCAAAATTTTGATTTATTCCGGCATTTATCTAGCTGTTAAGAACAAGACGGTTTAGCAAGCTGTAGTAGATGCAATTGACGTTTGGCTGAGGAAAATGATTGAGAGTGTTACAGCAGAGATTATTAATTCACAGTAAATATAAACAGTGTCATGCGAATATCAAAACTTACATTAATCAAAACACTTGTTTCATATCAAGTGGTTTATTTTTCTATTCTGCTATGATGTATTTTCTAAATTGTGGGCAATAAGAGAGCACCTCTTTCTTAGTATTTTTACAATGACGGAGATTCTTAAGCTTTTTAATATATATATATATATATATATATATATATATATATATATATATATATATATATATATATAAAAGATAATAAGAGTGAAAAAACTACAGAAGGCTTGTGTTACATGGTTAAAGTATATATTTAAATTATGTCAGAAAAATGTAAGAAAAATGTTAGAAAAATGTTAGAAAATCTTTTTGGTATATAAACATTGTATTTTGAGAAATAACCGGTTTCGTGTTGTCTTTTCAAATTTCTCTACTTCATTGTGTCGTGTTCGTTCCAGTCTGAGAAAGAAGAGTTTTAGATAGGGGGAAGTAATTAGGGATTTCTTCCGGTATAGGGGAGATAATCGAAATCTAGGAGGTGGTAGAATTTGATTAATTTACCATGGTTTTGTTCTATATTTTTCCCCCTTTTTTTTCTCAGTGGGGTGATGAATTTCCTTATTTAAATGTGTTAGCAATGGTTAAGTTTGGGTTTGTATTTTTGAATGAAAAAGGTTTCCTTATTTAATCTAATCTGTGTTGGTGTTTTAATGGCACATTGATAAAAAGGAAAGATTATAAATTGTGGTAGCATTTGTTTTGCGCATTTTTCAATATGATCACTAAAAGGTATCATTCGGTATTCTGGGTGTGCAATCTGCTGGCGGTGCAGAGTGCATCTACGTCTGAGCGATAATCCTGTAGACCCTATGTAGTTCTCGTGGAAGCCCGAACATCTTATTACATAAATAAGATTTTCTGAGGCACAAGTAAAGTTAGATTTAACTTTGAATTTGTGTCCCTCTTTGAAGAGGAATTCTGAACCTTCTAGAATGTTTGGGCATGTTGCACAATTTGGTCGACCACATTTGTTTACTTTCGCATCTGTTGTTTCGGAAAGTAATTTTGCTTTTGTGAGGATCTTTTTCAGTGATTTTGGTTGTTTGTGGCTTTTGATGATTTTGTGTGTGTGTAAAATTTCCTTCAATTTGGGGTCCTTATGTAGCATTGGTATGTTTTGGGTGATGATGGTGAAGGCTTCTTTGTTTCTGGGGTTGTATGTGGATATGTACGGTAGTATTTTCGGGGAATGTGTGTTGCTGTGTTTAACTTTTCTTAAGTTTTCTATGTTAATTTGTGATGCACGTCTGATTCCTTCCTCTATGAGTTGAACTGGGTAGTGTCTGTCAATTAGTGTGTTTTTGAGTTCTTGTAGTCTGTAGTCTCTAGTATTTTCTTCTGACACTATTGTGCATATTCTTCTTGCAAGGTTGAAGGGGATGTTTGTCTTGGTGTGTCTTGGGTGGCATGAATCAAATAGTAGATATTGTTTGGCGTCTGTGGTTTTGTAAAATATGTCCGTTTCTATTATTAGGTTTACTTTTTTAATTAGTATATCCAAGAATGGGAGCTCCTTTTGGTTGTACTCCATTGTGAACTGTATGTTTGGGTTGACACTGTTCAATAGACTTTTGAATTTCAAGATTTCATCTGTGTTTTCATTCCAGAGTATGAAACAGTCGTCCAGGAACCTTTTCCAATTTTCTTTTATGTATTGGGAAAGGGTGTTTCCAAAGGTGGATAAAGATTCCTGGTATATTATTATTTCCAAGTAACCCATTGTTAGGTTCGCAATGACTGGAGCTGCCCTAGTGCCCATAGCAATTCCGGATTTTTGTCGGTAGAAAGTATTGTCAAACATGAAGTGGTTGTTTCGTAAGATGAATTCAACCGATTTAGTAATGAATTCTTTACTGATCCTGTTTGGGATTTCTTTCGGGAATTGATCCAGCCAGAATTGAATTGCCTCAAGTCCATAATTATGAGGTATACTGGTGTATAAATTAATCACGTCAAATGAGACCATGATTGTTTCTTCCTTTACTTCCTTTGGGAGGTGATTTAGCATATCCAAGTCATCTCTGATATAGCTATTTATGTGTTTAAGGAAGGGTTTTAGGAGGATGTCCATAAATAGACTTAGTCTGTGTGTTTCACAGGCTGGGCCAGCTATGATGGGTCGCAGTTTTAGATCCCCCGGGTTTGGTGTATGTATGTATGTCTTTGGTGATTCTTTGATGGTTTCATTTATGATCTGGCTTTTGTGTATTTTTGGCAGACCATAGAAAAGGCTGGGCTTGCATTTGAAATTTGTTAGAAAATCAATCTCCTTGGTTGTCAGTTCATTTGCATGTTTTAATTAGTGAGGACAGGGTTTTCATTATTTTTTGTGGGGTGTAGTTTGTGACTTTTTCATAGTGTTGGTTGTCATCCAGCATGGAGATTATTATGTTTCTATAGTGTAATGTGTCCATTATTACTACTGCACTTCCTTTATCTGCTTCCTTAATCGTAATATCTTCATCATTTTGGAGTTCTATTAGTTCCTTCCATTGTGTAGTGTTAAAGTTTGAGTTTACTCTCTGTTTATGCATGGTGTGGTAAGGGAAGTTCTCGATGTGGTTGCAGAATTCATCTAGATTTT
Organism: Octopus bimaculoides; assembly: GCF_046866305.1. Taxonomy (NCBI): domain Eukaryota; kingdom Metazoa; phylum Mollusca; class Cephalopoda; order Octopoda; family Octopodidae; genus Octopus; species Octopus bimaculoides. The sequence continues at coordinate 42,012,249 of NC_142939.1, forward strand.
TATTTTTACCTTGGTGTGGGATGTGCTCACTTTTGTTTTTGACTAGTGAGTCATCTTTAGTGTTGTGATTAGTAAATGCTTCTGTGAGTCTTAATTTTCTACAGAATTCTGTTATACTGTCCTTCACTTCATTTTGGTTGTCTCTGCGTGGAGTTGGGGTGAATTTTAGCCCTTTTGAGAGGATGTCTATTTTTATGCTTGAGAGAGGTTTGGTTGAGAGATTGATTATCTTCGGCTTTTTCTGATTACTAGATTCTAGCCTGTGTCCTGGTGTCTCTGGCCGGGGGCTAAAAAATGTTGTTTGTAATTTTGTTTGCATGAGCTGTCTGTTAGGTTATATGGGATTGGTTCGGGGGAATGGTAGTATTGTTGCCTTAGATTGTTATATGTGTGTGGGTGTCTATGGGTGTCTTGGTTAGTGATGTGTGTAACTCTAGTATGTGGGATGTTTCTTGATCTGATGTTATTTTGTGTTGTTCTTGAGTTCGGTGGGGGCCAGTAATTTTGGGTCATAGGGTAGTAGTGACTAGCATGTGGTGTGTTTCTTATCCTAGTGTTGTTTTGGGTTGTTATGGGGTGGTTATGCCTGGTGCTGGGACGTTGTTGGTGTGTTCTGTTCCTGGTGTATGGGTGATCTTTATGTTTGGTGCAATCTATTTCATAAATGCGTTGTCTGTAAGCTTGTTCCCTGTTTAGTTTTGGGTGGTTCAAAAGTGGTGGTTGTAAATGATTTCTATTTATGGTGTATGGAGGGTAATGAGGAGGGTTGTTGTTGGTTAAGTGGTTGAAATTGGTAGTGGTTTGTGCGTTGTTCAGTTTTTGTTTATTATTTATAGTTCTTTTCTTTAGGAAGGGATTATCTGTGCTGAATTCACAAAATCATCAAAAGCCACAAACAACCAAAATCACTGAAAAAGATCCTCACAAAGGCAAAATTACTTTCCGAAACAACAGATGCGAAAGTAAACAAATGTGGTCGACCAAATTGTGCAACATGCCCAAACATTCTAGAAGGTTCAGAATTCCTCTTTAAAGAGGTTCACAAATTCAAAGTTAAATCTAACTTTACTTGTGCCTCAGAAAATCTTATTTATGTAATAAGATATTCAGGCTGCCACGAGAACTACATAGGGTCTACAGAATTATTGCTCAGACGTAGATGCATTCTGCACCGCCAGCAGATTGCACACCCAGAATACCGAATGATACCTTTTAGTGATCATATTGAAAAATGCGCAAGACAAATGCTACCACAATTTATAATCTTTCCTTTTTATCAATGTGCCATTAAAACACCAACACAGATTAGATTAAATAAGGAAACCTTTTTCATTCAAAAATACAAACCCAAACTTAACCATTGCTAACACATTTAAATAAGGAAATTCATCACCCCACTGAGGAAAAAAAAGGGGGAAAAATATAGAACAAAACCATGGTAAATTAATCAAATTCTACCACCTCTAAGATTTCGACTATCTCCCCTATACCGGAAGAAATCCCTAATTACCTCCCCCTATCTAGAACTCTTCTTTCTCAGACTGGAACGAACACGACACAATAAAGTAGAGAAATTTGAAAAGACAACACGAAACCGGTTATTGCTCAAAATACAATGTTTATATACCAAAAAGATTTTATAACATTTTTCTAACATTTTTCTTACATTTTTCTGACATAATTTAAATATATACTTTAACCATGTAACACAAGCCTTCTGTAGTTTTTTCACTCTTATTATCTTTTATACATCCAACCACGTGCTTTCACATACCAACTTTCTCACACACACACACACACACACACACACACACACACACACACACACACACACACACACACACACACACACACACACACACACACACACACACATATATATATATATATATATATATATATATACACATGTATGTATGTGTGTGTGTGTAAAGAGGGAGTGATCAAATCCATCTCGAGTCAAAGGTTCATTAGGCCTGTTTCATGTATTCTTTGGCATATTAATTCCCCACTGGACAGGACGGCAGTCACTTGGAGAGTTACTAATTTCTGCTAGCAGCATGGACTGGAGCAACGTGAAATGAAGTGCATATACGTACAAATATGAACATACATATATACATACATACACAAACACACACATATATGATTTAACACACACAAATACAGATATGCTCTTATGCATGTACATACACATACATACATTTGGAATTGCAAATAACATCAGAATCTTTAATTTACGAGATGAAGTAATTAGTTGAGCATAATCACCATTCAAAAGTGCATCGATACATCAAATTTGAAAACAATCTGAGCAAAATTAAAGGGGGATGATTTTAGGACTGAAACAGACTAGACCTTCTCATTCTTCTATTAAAAAGTTACATTAGAAACAACTGTAATGAGCTGGTAATTATCCATCACCTGTTATTATTCATTTGATTATAATACATCAAGGGAATTTACAACTTGTCGGATAGCCTAGAGTATACCAGCAACGTACTATTCAAAGTAACGTGTGATTTGGTGCGCCTCCTTAGGTGTTAAATACTCATAAGGTTCAGGATGACGATAAACAGTTGTATGCTTTGGACTAAACTTTATTGCCAATTCTTCAATTGAAAATACAGGATTTTCTTCAAGTAATGCCTCAACGAGCTTATCATCAGATTCTCTGTGTACTCAACCGAAATATCCTATCTGATATTTCGACTCTAACAAACACCATAAGCCGGAACCACATAGGTTACCCAACCCCATCTGGTGCATACCTTTTCAAGTACCTGATTCTATCTGCATCCTCCGAGTATATATATATATATATATATATATATATATATATATATATATATATACTAGCAGAAAGACTGCCCTCCGGGCGGTTTTCTGCTGACCGCGTTATAATATTTTCACATTTGATTCCCAATTCTAATGATTTTTTTATAATATAGTTTGCCATCGGGCCTTTGCTGCTAAATGCCAAAATGAACAGCTGGTTTTGTTCGCTAATATCCGTAATTTTTATTTATTAATTTATTTACTTTTGTTTTAAAGTGAAAGATGTATGTACATATATATGAAATGAACGTGTGCTTGTGTGTGTGAGAGAGAGACAAAGAGAGAGAGAGAGAAAGTGAATGAAGGGGTGTGTTGTCATGTATACGTACATGCATAAATAATATGCATACATCTTTTTTGTATGCATGTGTGCCTGAGTGTGTGTGAGAGAGAGAAAGTGAGTGCCACTTAGACATCACTCTCTTTATCTCCCTCTCTCACACACACGCACACATACATACGCAAATTATGTATGCATATGCATTTCTGTATGTACGCATACATGGCAACACACCCCTTCATTCACTTACTCACTCACACACACATACATAAATGTATACAAACGTATATACAAGAAGACACGTGTACATGTATGACTGACTACAAATATATAGAGCTAAACTCAGCGAGCAAAAATTCAATAAAGGAAAAAATTGTTAAGGAAATTAACGAAGTGTACTGGTTCAAGCGAAAGAATGCCCATATTTTTGAGACGTGCCATGTTGAATTGCTAAATTCTAACGTGATATTTGTGTAATAATAAAATCAAAATATTACAGAGACACTACGTGTGTTTATATTCGAGAGACAGTGTGTATATGTGTGTGAAAGAGTGAAAGTGGGTGGGTGGTGGGGGGAGAGAACATTTCCAACGATGAATGAAATAAGCATGAAATGAAAAAAATCGAAAAATAAAAAGCTTGTACCGAATCTTTAAATTTATGAACTTGAAATTTCGATAATAAACAGAAGTTCAGAAAGTAAATTTCCTTGAAAGCTTAAATTTATGAAAAATCGCACTTGCTTAGTAAATATTTCAGATCTACTCGCTTAACAAACCAGTCACTTAACAAACAATATTTCTTTCGGCAATTTATCGTAGTTGTATGCTAATAGCGTTTGAAAACTTGAAATGAAAATTCTAAAATAGAGAGTGAGAGATTTCGCAAATAAGAACAGAAAATTTCGCCAGTAACGAATTAATATTGTTTAGGTAGTTGCTACGTCAATACCGGAAGCTGACATTGAAAAAACCTTTTAAAAGAAGTGAATCATATATATAAAGTAGTATTATTTATTTTTAATTAAAAAAAAAAGTAATAATGCACTATTATGTATCCGAGGTGAGATTATTCATCCATCCCAAATATGGAGTCAATTCGCGCAGCCGTCTTAGCATGAAAAGCGAATACACACACAGAGGTCCACTTTATATATATATATATATATATATATATATATATGATACAGGCATACATATAGACAAATACATCCACGTATATCTCTATACCTGTATATGCATGCATGTATATATGTATATATATTTATGAATGTATATATGTATGAATATATATATGTATGTATGTATATATATATATATATATATATATATATATATATATATATATATATATATACACAAACATATATGTGCACGTGCACACACACTTATACATACGTATATATATACATATATACATACATTAATTAATAATGCAGTAAGGTTTCTATCGAGGGTAAAATTCTGGTAAATGATTTTCGTTTTTATTCTTTAAGTTTCCTGTTTTGGGAATTCCCTAAATCTATCAAATTGCCATATTTTGGAATTTCCTTCATAAAATAACATAAGAAGGAAATGGTAGCAGAAAGTTTTGCTGTGAACGATATATTTTGTGTAGGCATTTAATAGCTTGAAATTATATTGGTTCTTAAGTTAGGCACGTGATTTTGGGCATCTTGCCGGATGTGAGAGTATGTATGTATTTATGTATGTATGTATATACGTGAGATTGTGTGCGAATATGTATATATATATATATATATATATATATACCCACACGCGCGCGCACTCATGCACATAGAATACATGAATGTATACGTACATACATAGCCATGTACGTACTTATATACGTATGAATGTATGTATGTATATATATATATATATATATATATATATATATATATATATATATATATATATAAATGGCTGTATATATTTATATACAAGCAAACGTACACGTCCTTTAGACGGTGTAATTCATTAAAATGACGCACTTCTTTGGACGGCTTAAGTTGAATTAGCCCGCAGTTAGAAGTCGTTTCAAGTTGATAAACGTAAAATATATAATTACCGATTTTATTAGCAGTTCATTATACGGTAATAAGCAACCTAGGTAATGAATAAAGGTTTTTTTAACACAAATTTGGCAGTTAGTAATAAATGAAACTCCATGAAATGGGATCGCAATTGCAGCAGGCATTATGGATCCAATATCTTACCTGAAGCGTTTTGTAGCATGTAGTTATTTCTGCTCGTAATGCCTGACACGACCGCATTAAAGCTTTCTTCAATGAAAATCATGTATGACAAAAAGCCCATCGACTGACCGATGGCTTTCATGTGCCCTTACGCCGATCCTTCAAGTTTGCATTGGTTTGAAGTTAGATCATCGGTTTCTGAAGCCTTTGCAGTAGACATCAAAGCAGCATTGAAAGCCTGACGTTTTGTGCGCTGTGTTAGTTACTCTGTAGGGCCAGCATCACGCTTCCTTCAGGTGGTGCGCTGTGCTGGTGACTCAGCAGCCTGTGCAGCAGTAGTAGTTTTAGTATTACTTGCCCACCGGGCTGTGCGTTGTTGTGGTGACTGTGAAGTCCTTGCAGCAGCAGCAGTAATTTCAGCATTACGTTTCCTTCGGGTTGTGCACTGTTCTGAAGAGTCTGCAGCTGAAGCATTTTTGGCAGGACGTGCCAACCGGATAATGCGTTGTTGAGGTGACTCGGTAGCCCTGGCATCAGCAACAGTTGCAGCATGACGGGCTTGGCGGGCCACAAGCTCTTCTTCAGACTCTGAAGCATTAACGGTTACAGAAGTTGCAGGTGCGTGTACTACACGGGCAGCGGCAACGTAAGCAGCCTACTGGGACAGTCTTTGGGACCTCTGGTATTGATGTTCGCTATCCCGATATCTTCTGGCTTTGACGGTAGCGTGGGAGTCTATTAATGCCAGCTCTCTTTCTCTCTTTCTCCAAGGTTATCTGCAAAGTGAAGATAGATTGGGGTTAAGTCGAATGCCTGAATGATGTTTGTCGTACTATTGTTTTCTGTGTGGGTTCAGAAAGCTGTCACAAGGGTTGAGACATTTGTGCCTCAGGACATTCTGGCTAAACATTGTCATAAGGCATTTAAAAAATAATTAAAAGTTGATTTAAATTGCATGGCTACCTCAAAGAAGTACTGATGTACAAATATCGGCAGTTTGCAGTGAATGGGCATTGTAAAAATTGTATAAATGTCACAACTTTGTATGAGTAAAAGCAGAAAACATATAATATGGATTCATTTCTGGATTAGCTGCATGGCTATCTGAAAGAAGTGCTAATGTGTAAATATCGGCGGTTTGCAGTGAATGGGCATTGTAAAACTGTAGTAGAAGACGAAGTGAAAGTAGCATAACTACGTCATCAAGACTAATGTGTCTTCAAGCAACAATCGCTGGTATTTGTTATTTGCCTATGAGAAGGTATTTTCGTCCCCTAGGGGTGACATTACTCATTATGTGGAAAATTTGAAGAATCTATGACCATCTCTAGAACATAAGTGATGTATGCTCCCAGCGTGAACAAAATCGGATGAAAAATATTGATTTTAAGGGGGATCAGGAAAAAGGCCTGTACACACACACACACACATACACACACACCTTCCGTTTTATTATATATATAGATAGCTATAGATATAGATCTATCTATCTATCTAAGAGGCCGAGGAAGGGCGAATGGCACCGCGAGTGTCGCGCTGCTCTTCGGCAACTCCAACAACCCGAGTCAACCTTGAGCGACTGCATCACAACTAACGCATTCTATAGTGGATTAGTGGAGGGAAGGTAAGACGACCTTCGGACCGGGACCTATGGACAACTTCCAGAGATCCCTGGCCTGGCAGTGCTATCGAGAAGCACTACCCGTTCGGGATAAGCTCTACAGGCATGGCTCGAGAAACACGGGGCC
>NC_142939.1:42024312-42039312 GCF_046866305.1 Octopus bimaculoides
CACAGCAATGCCAAATAATAATATAAACACTGAGATAGCAAAACACGAGGACAAACGTAACATTCCCGGCAAAAACGAAGTAAACAAAAAATAACAAACCCAGACCGTAGAGATGTATAATAGTGTACAAAAAGCACCAATCCAGAACACCACAGACAAACATATGAATGAAAAGGAAGGCAAAACAAATATAAAGCCTGGAAATAACGAAGGGAAACCTAATAATTACGATACTATGAAAATGAAAATAACCGAAGAACTGAAAACCACAGATCTTAGAATGGACCACAGATTATATCTCCCAAAAATCAAAATAGACAATAAAACAACATCAATAATAAATAGCATAAACCTGGCCGTCACGGAACTAACAACCACAGAAACAACAGGAAGGCTAAATGACATGATATATGCGGCAGCCACGGCAGCCACAAAAGAAGCAGGATACTCACTCAAACCCATCCGAACAGGAGTTCTACCACCCAAACAGACCTTGTGGATAAATAACATCCAGAACAAAATTAAAAAAAAGAGAAAAGATTTATCGATTCTCAACGAAATTAGTAAACAATCAACACTACTAAGTAACAAGAAGAAAACAAAAATACTGTACAAATACAGCATTACAGAAAAAGACTTACCTGAGGCAAAAGAAAAACTAAAGCAAGACATCCTTGCCAAAGCACAGAGGATCCGCCGGTATGAGAAACGCCAACGTTTCTTTGAACAAAACAAACAGTTCAAATCCAACCCCAAAAAACTCTACCAAGAACTGGGTAAAAATAAAATAGACATTACTTCAGCACCAACAGCAGAAGAACTAGAGAAATTCTGGAAACAAATATGGTCGGTGAAGCAACAACCCCAAAAAAGGACCATTAAAACAACGAACTTAGCACCTGAGCAACTCTGGGCCCCTATAACAACTGAAGAGGTCACCCAGACACTGCAAAGACTAAGCAACTGGAAGGCACCTGGACACGACAAGATCCCCAATTTCTGGTTAAAACACATGCCAGCAATGCATAAAAAGCTGGCAGAAAACTTTAACAACATACTCGCAGATCCAGAGACAATGCCTGAATGGCTCACAAAAGGGAAAACCATCTTAATCCCCAAATCCACGGAAACGGAGAAACCACAAAACTATAGACCTATAACCTGTCTCCCTACGATCTACAAAGCCTTTACTGCAATAATATCGCAGAGATTGAGTAAACACCTGGAAAATAACAACCTGTTTCCAGAAGAGCAGAAGGGATGCTGCAAGGGCTCATACGGCTGTAAAGATCAATTATTGATCAATAAAGCCATAACTGAAGACAGCCGCAGAAAGAAGAAAGGCCTCAGTATGGCCTGGGTGGACTACCAAAAGGCTTTCGACAGTGTTCCCCACACGTGGATTCTGGAAACACCAGCCATAAACAAGGTGGCACCAATTATCATAAAATACATAGAGCACTCAATGAACAAATGGCAGACAGTGCGACAGCTCCAAACAAAAGAAGGACTTGTGAAAACGAAAGCCATCCCCATTAGAAGAGGAATACTCCAGGGAGACACGCTCTCTCCACTCCTGTTCTGCCTGGCACTCACACCTTTAACAAAATTGCTAAATAGAACTGGATGCGGTTACAAATGCTATAGAAAAACAGTCAGCCACCTTCTATATATGGATGACCTAAAATTATATGCTAAAAACGACAAAGAGCTAGAAACACTACTACAGACAGTACACGGCTTTACCAAGGAAATAGAAATGAAATTCGGATTAGAAAAATGTGCCAAAGCAACCCTGAAAAGAGGAAAATTAGTTAAAAGTAGCAATATAACACTAGATAAAGCCAATGAAATAAGAGAACTAGACGAAAGCCAACCATATAAGTATTTAGGAGTCAATGAACTAGATAGGATACAACATACACAAATGAAAGAAAAAATAAAGAAAGAATACTATAGACGAGTTAGATCAATACTAAAAACAGAGCTCAATGCTAAAAACAAGATAATGGGTATCAACACTTTAGCTGTCCCAGTTATAAGCTACAGCTACAACATCCTTAACTGGACACTAAACGAACTATGTAAAATAGACAGGAAAACAAGAAAAATAATGACAGGATATAGGATGCACCACCCAAAATCTGACATAGAAAGGCTATATATACAACGCACAGAAGGTGGCAGGGGTCTTATACAGCTAGAAAACTATTATAAAATAACCACCATAGGACTGCAAAAATACCTACTCCAGAAGCAGGGGAAACTAATACAAATAGCCATAAAACACGAGCAAAACAAAAAACTGTTTTCAGTATTTAAGGAAGCTGACAAATACAAACAAGAAATCAATCTACCTAACAAATACGAAGAAGAAGAAGAAGAAACAACAAAAGCTATAAAACAAATGAAATCCAAACTAAAACTAGAACAGCAACGGACCATAATAAAACGATGGCAAGAAAAGCCCCTACATGGTAAATACTGGGCTAAACTAAATGCGAAAGAAATAGACAGAGAAAAATCCCAGCAATGGCTGAGAAGCTCAGGACTCAAAGCAGAGACTGAAGGATTTTTAATTGCTGCACAAGACCAAAGCCTCCCCACCAGAAATTACCAAAAACACATAATGAAAAGAAATATAACAAGTAACTGTAGAATATGTGGAGATCGACAAGAAACAATAAATCATATTATCTCTGGCTGCCCAGTCCTGGCTAAGAAGGAATATATCCACAGACACGACAGAGCTGGGACCTATATACACTGGAAGCTATGCCAACATTATGGAATAACAACAGAAAAAAGATGGTATAAACACACGCCAGAAAAGGTCACAGAAAACGAGAAAGCAACCATACTCTGGGATATGCCAATACACATAGATAGAGAAATTAAGGCAAATAGACCAGATATAGTTGTCAAAGATCATGAAGAAAAAAAATGCTTTCTAATTGATGTATCAATACCAGCAGATGACAACGTTTCTCTAAAAGAAATGGAAAAACTTTCAAAATACAAAGACCTGGAAATAGAGATAACTCGAATGTGGAATCTAAAAACAGAAACAATTCCTATCATAGTAGGTGCCTTAGGTATAATAAAAAAATATTCAGACAAATACATAACAAAAATAGCAGGACTTACAAATATATATAACATACAGAAAATTGCACTACTGGGTACTGCACACATCCTACGCAAAACACTTTCAATACAGTAAATATAAGAGCACCACAGCAAACCACAGCACATACCCAAGGCGCACAGAGCTGCGCTCGGTAGTGAAGTAAAAGCACGTTATAAAAATAAAACTACTGAATAATAATAATAATAATATAAAGATCTTGAAATAGAAATGAGCAAAATGTGGAATCTGAAGACTAAAGCAATACCTATTGTCATAGGTGCCCTGGGAATGACAGCGAAACGGGCTGATTACTACCTAGCTCAGATACCAGGAAACCCCAAAATGGCTGAAGTTCAAAAGATAGTGCTCATTGGAACTGCCCATATCCTACGTAAAATACTGTCTATGTGATCTCAAATTTTAAAACAAACACATACTTTTCTTATGGTTTCTTAAACATTATCTAGAACAACACTATGTACAAATCCAAATATATGGTACCCTAGGCATAACACCTACATGAACTTCAAACTTGTTGTCTTTTGAGGTCTCTGGGTGGGACTTGGATCCAACTTGTACAAATGCAAAGCAAAAGTCAAACATAAAATAATAATAATAATGATAATGATGATGATGATAATAGTAATAATAATAATAATAATAATAATAATAATAATAATAATAATAATAATAATAATAATAATAACAACAATAATATTCTTTATTGGCCACCAGGGCCGAACATAAAACATAGAGGACGATACACAGACGAAAGACAGTGTGGTTAAACGTGTAACCAGCCAACAAACAACGATGAACAAAGAGATTAAATCAACAATATATTTCCCCAATAGCGGGGAGTTCCACTGTAAGGTGACCAAAGAGACCTCACGCACTTTGGACCCCTTAACACCAACGGCTCCTCAGGAAGGTACCCTTTCTTCTTTCGTTCCGGCCTACAGGCGCACACGTTGAGTAGGCCCATTCACGCAGGCCATTCTTGTCTCATCCACCCACCTTTCAACGAACTTACCGACAGTACCTCCCTCTGGGTGACAGTACCTACCTCTGGGTGACAGTACCTCCCTCTGGGTGACAGTACCTCCTTCTGGGTGACAGTACCTCTCTCTGGGTGACAGTACATCCATCTCCAGCCTCACTTCCCTTTTCAGGTGGAACCTGAAAAAGTTAATGAAGCCTTGGCCAAAGAAGAAGGTACCCGTCTTCAAACATTTCAATCGCGTCCACCACACAACCACTTTTGTCATAGTCACCAGACAGTGAAAATTGCTCTCTCTTCCTGGACAAAGGAAGGAGGCGGGTCGATCTTGACAATGGACACGGACGATAGCCGGATCCATCCTACACGTGACAATAACTTCGACGAAGCTACACAAGTCGGCGATGCGGCACAGTATATTCACTGGGTAATTGCAAAGACCTAAATCTGCCTTATGATAAAAACTGGTGGGAACACAAACCACTTCCAGTGTTTGAGAACGATCACATCTCACTCATATGGTACTTTACTGTTCAAACTGGCAGAAAGATAGATGCAAATAGGACAGATATTATATTGAAGGATTTCAGACAAAAATCATGCCTCCTCATCGATATGACTGTCCTAATTGACATAAATTGATTTGCCTACCAAAAGCTGAGCAAATATCAAGATCTTGAAATAGAAATTGGCAAAATGTGGAACCTGAAGACTAAAACAATGTCTGTTGTCATAGATTATCAAGGAATGATAGCAAAAGAGGCTGATTGTTCCCCAAATCCCAAATGGAAGGAATTCCGAAAATAGCGCTCATGGGAACTGCTCATATCCTAACAAAAATATTCTCTATGTAATCCTAAAAAACATTTAAATTTGTAAGCAGTATCAAAATGCTTTCAAATGTACACAACAGCAAACACTTTTACTGTCATCTTATCATCAAATTACTTTTAAAAAAACTTCTAATTTTCCTATGTTTCCACAGACATTCTCTGGGGCAATACTTTGTGCCAAAACAAAACTATGGCACCTTGGTCATAATGTTAACTTTTAACTTGTTGCCTCTTGAGCTCTCTGGATGAGATTTGGAGTCAACTTGTACAAATACAAAGCAAAAGCCAAACATATAATAATGATAATAATAATAATAATAATAATAATAATAATAATAATAATAATAATAATAATAATAATAATAATGATGATGATGATGATGATAATGATGATGATGATGATGATGATGATAATGATATGCCCTGATGCAGTGCCAGGCAGTGGCTTTCATGGCTTCGAATCTTAACTGATTGGAAGTGTTATCATGTACATTGTTTTGTCTTGGTTTAAAAGATGGCCTACAACACATATTCTGCTCAATATCACAGATTTGCTTGTCAGTTGTTTGACCTTCACCAGTTGAAGCTGTTTATTATTTAAGCTTACGTCGATTCGGCTCTCATGGCTTCTGATCTTAATTGATTGAAAGTGTTATAACGTACATTGTTTTGTCTTGGTATAAAAAGATGGGTTACAGCAAATATTCTGCTCAATACCACAGATTTGCTTGTCAGTTGTTTGACATTGTCCATTTGAGCATGTCCCTTGGTGACTGACGATATGTGCATCTCTGATCACGAGCAGAAGTTGCGGGGAAGCATCACAGCCATGTGTTGAGAGGAATTCTTTGGGGTTTAGATAATTCACTTTTGGAGACATATGTGTTTCGTTCAACATCCTTAAACAACCCTTATTCAGGGACCTCTTGAGCGGAATGGGCTACTCAACCTGAAGAAAATTGTAACTGGCCCCACTTGCAAGGTCATGCGCTGTTTATCTTGATATGAGAAGGCTATGTTGCACACCTATGGTTGTGATGCATGTGCTTGGTGTACCCTTGGGCTTCGTATATTGGGCTTCGTATATTTTACCCCAGTGTCACTTTGATTGCACGCACTGCCCTCTCACTCAATGATAATAATAATAATGATGTTGATAATAATAATAATAATAATAATAATAATGATAATAATAATAATAATAATAATAATAATAATAATAATAATAATGCCCAGCTGACAACAAGGTATGCAATGAGGAAGAAAGAAAAGTCGAGAGATATGACAGGTTAGCTTGGGAAGTTAAGCAGTTGTGGTTGATGAAAAAGGTAGCAGTAGTACCAATAATTGTCGTAGTCCTGGGAACCGTGAGCAAAAATCTCGAGAAGTACGTGGAGCAAATAGGGGCTGCAATAAACAGCTGACACCGAAGTACATCTCCAGCGTTAGAAGCCGTGCAAAAGCAATGATAATAATAATAATAATAATAATAATAATGATAATAACAATAATAATGATAATAATTCTTTCAAATCTTGGTACAAGGCCAGCAGTTATAGTAGGAATGGGCTAATCGATTACATCATTTCATTTTATCGACCCTGAAATGATGAAAGGCAAAGTCGTCATCATTGTGATTTGAACTCCGAACGTAAAAAGCCGGAAAGAATATTGGTAAACATTTTGTGCGACACGTTAACGATTCTTCCAGCTCGCGACCTTAAAGAAATAATAATTTCTTTCATTTGTCAAAGGGGCGCCCAATGAGGCGGACATTACAAAGCCAGTTTACAATGTGTCTGTTGTTTCACACACACACACACACACACACACACACACACACACACACACACACACACACACACACACACACACACACACACACAAACAAAACTGGTGAAGGGAGAAATGGGATGAAATGTATACGCAATATACAATTATGCATATACATTGAGGATGCTATCGTCTTTATACACAAGAGGCTCCAGCTAGGGCTAATCAAAGAGCCCCGCAAGACAAGGATCACACTGATCACTAAGGCCACAATCCCTCACCCAACTGTCCTACCGTAAAATACGCGCGTATGTTTAGCGTGGTTACATGAACCTAACCATTTGTGCCCCTGTCACATCTCTTTCGACAAATCGATAAGAAGAGAGCACTTCCTTCTCACTTCCTTTCTAAGTTGGGCTTGAAAATGTCGACGAGTGCTTGGCGGAAGAGAAAGGCGTCTGTCCTGAATCCTTTCAGCCTCAGTCACCACATATACTCTTTCGCCATAGCCTCCGGACAGACGAACACTGCCTTGTTAAAGTCTGGTGGTGGGGATGACAGTCGGATTCGTCCAGAATATAATAACAGCTGTTCCGTTGATCGAATCAACTGGAAACCTCGTCATCGTAATCGACAGAGTGCCACGATACATAAATGGTAATATAACCATCTCCACCAATGTGAGGCTAACATCTCTTAGTATTTCACTAATACACTGGATAAAACCGGGGAACTTAAATGCCGACATTTCATTACTTTTTACATTAGCAACAGTTTCAGCTTAACGATAATACTTTGTTGGATGCAGAAAATCTTAATTCCATGCATGTTTGATATTTTCAGTCAGAAAAAGTTTTGAAAAAGTCTGGAAAGCTCGGACGTTTCACGAATGCGAGCAATAGTTTTGTTCGCAAGGAGGTAAGCTGGTAGAAACGTTAGCACGACAGGCGAAATGCTTAGCGGTATTTCATCTGTCTTTATGTTCTGACTTCAAATTCCACCGAGGTCGACTTTGCCTTTCATCCTTTCGGGGTCGATAAATTAAGTACCAGTTGCGTACTGAGTCGATCTAATCGACTGCCCCCCCCCCAACTCCAAATTTCAGACTTTGTGCCAAGAGTAGAAAAGAATAGTTTTGTTCCCTTTGCACGAATCTCAGTCTTGCTTGGCAATACTTGCGCGACTATAGATCGTATTTCGATCTGGTACTGTTCCTCTATAAGTGCCGCAAAGCCAAGAATTTCTGGAAGTTAACCGTAATAGTCTCCACACACACACACACACACACACACACACACACACACACACACACACTCACACACACACACACACACATATATTTCTGTTTCCGTCTACCAAATGCTCACAAGGTTTTGATTGGCTTCAGGTTATAGTAAACGGCACTTGCCCAAGGTGCTACGCAGTGGGATTGAACTCGGAGCCTTGTGGTTGGTAAGCAAGCTTCTTATAACATGCACACACACACGTGTGCGCATACATACAGAGGGAGAGAGAGGGAGAGAGAAAGAGAGAGAGAGATAGAGAGGAAGAGAGAGACCGGACTTAATAATGTTTATAGGCCTACAGGTCAGTGATGACAGTAAGAATAACAGCGGTTATAAGAATACCACTATCTCAGCTGTCAGCGCCAACATCAACAGCATCTCAAATCCCCTCAATGACCACGACGACGACGACGATGACCACCACCACCACCACAAACAACAACAACAACATGAACAACAACGAAAATGAGCTCAAGCTCTTACATGGTCATTCAGCAGGCTAGACATAGCAGTCAAATCATCATCGAAAAATGCTCCTTTTACCAGAAGGATTAATATGAAGCCAGGTTAAACTCGCACATAAAAGCGGGTGGATGGGGGTGGTGAGGAATGGGAAGATGGGCGGAATGGGGGTAGAACAGGGTTTACGGTTAGAAAGGAATAGGTGTGGTGGGGCTGGTGGCGTTGGTGGCTAAGTGGAAGGTTGAGGAATAATAAACAACAATTCCAACGATGCTGATACTGTTGTTGCTGTTGTTGTTGCTGCTGCTGATGATGATGATGGTGGTGGTAGTGGTGGTGGTGGTGGTGTTAGTAATGATGAAGATGGTTATGTTGTGATGACACTGGTGATGAGAGTGGTGATGACGTTGGTAGCGGTGTTGATGACGATGACGACGATGGTGGTGGTGGTCACGACGAAGGAGAGGAAGGTGGTGGTGATGGATATGGGGTAGTAGTGATGGTTATGACTATGATGATGATGGTGACGATGATGATGATGATGATGAAGCGACTGATGATGACGATGACAACTATAATACAACGTCGATGATGATAGTTAAACATAACTTTCAACCGCTCCTCCCTCCCACACCGCTCCCACTGTCCCTCCAATGGTGTCACCTCATTTCCTGTTGTTTATTTTCTGCCAAAATATCGTAAATAACTGTTTGACACAGAATTAGAATGAGGAACTAGATACAGAGAATGGGATGGAGAGATGACACAATTTTCTCTCCTCCACTCACATTGCTGTCTTCTCTCTCTCTCTCTCTCTCTCTCTCTCTCTCTCTCTCTCTCTCTATCTATCTATCTAGCAATTTAGTCGATAGCATCGCCTTAGCGGTATTTGAACCCAAAATCAAAGAGCTGAACAAATGTCATAAATTTTGCCAACGCTCTAGCCTGCTCGCCAATGTATGTATGTATGTATGTATGTATGTATGTATGTATGTATCTGTCTGTCTGTCTGTTTGTCTGTCTGTCTATCTATCTATCTATCTATCTATCTATCTATCTATCTATCTATCTATCTATCTAAGAAAGTATGTACACACACACACATATATCTACATATGTATATATACTCATATCTGTTTAGTATAAAGCAACAATGTTCCTTGAAAATAATGATCAAACATTGTCGATCTGTTTTGTTGTTGAGAGAACATGTTCGAAAAAGAAGCAGTTCCTTATTTGTACACACGCACGCACACACACACGCACGCACACACACACACACACACACACACACACACACACACACACACACACACACACTCGCACACACACGCCCACGCACACACACACATGCACCCACACATACACACACGTCTCTACAGTTATAGATAAGAAAAGAGAAGCGGTAAATATGTAAGATCATCTACAGTAAATGTATGTCTTATCTGCCGTAATCTGTGCCACTATGCTGGTCACTACACTGTTGCAACTTCATGCATTCCAAGACTGGTCGGAAGGAAAGAAATTATTCCCAAGCCTGACTCCTAGGATCGAAGTTTGTGTCTAGGATCCACATAGAGTTGTTCAGCCGGGAGACTATATTCAAAATTCCTTGTGCATGATGGAATCGAACTCGAAACCAGAGAGTTGTGGTGTGAGCATCTTAGCCACACAGTCATGCACGAATGGTTATATGTCTACTGTATTTTCCGGCATACAAGCCAATTTTCCACACTAAAATTAACAGCTAAGAAACAGGGCCGTATTAAGACCCATCGAGACCCTGAGATCTTAAAAGATTTTGATGCCCCCATAAAAGATTATATAATTCAAAATATAAACAATAACAAACGATAAAATAAATTTTTATTTTTCAAAACGAAACAAAACAGTAAGAGGGAAAATGGTGTTTATTTTTGTACACTTCCACTTAATTTATATTTGAAAAGTTTCCTCTTACTTTTTTGAATTACAAAGTCTTAGATGAGATCCTCAAAATTCATCTTCGGTAACACATCTGCATCTACACTTAGCAGAGATAAAGGCATCCCGAATATTATTTTAGCAAGTTTAAAGGGATTTCTTTTGTGCCGTTAACCGTTTACTATTTCTGTGGTGCCCCCTCCTTCTCTTGATGCTCTAAGCACGTGCACGTCTTGCTTAATGGTTAGTCCAGCGCTGCCAAGAAAGGTAGGTGGACTTATACACCAAAAAGTCTTTTGAAGTCCGAAACTTCCGTGTGAAATGCAACGGATTTGAAAAGACGGTGACAGCATTCCATATTTAAGCTATATACCATGTCGGTATTTATGAAAGAGTATTTATGCCTTTTCCACTCCTCCTCCTCCCACATAAACCCGAAAAGGTACGGATGGGAGATCGAGGAGGAGGATAAGGCCAAGAAGAGAGAGAGTTCCAGATATTTTGGAAATGAAAATTTTAAAATATTATATCTCCGTATGACCAACATGTGTGGTGTATGAGCAAAATAATTATGGTTGGTTCCACATAAGTATAAGCCAGCACACGTATATATATAGATACCCTCAAAGCACCCATCCATAGACATTGGCATGGTTGTGTAGTGCAGAAGCTTGCCTTGCAATTTACAATGGTTTCAGATTCAATCACATTGTACGACATATTGGGCGAGTGGCCTTCTACTATGCCCACGGAGAGATCAATGTCTTATAAATATATAGATGCAGACGTGGCTGTATGAGAAAAGGTTTGGTTTCTGGCCACACGCTTCCGGGTTCAGTCCCACTGTGGCGTCTTGGATAAATATCTTTTACTATAGCCGCGCGCCGACCAAAGAGACTTATGAGTGGATTTGTTAGACAGAAGCCCGTCATATATATATATATATATATATATATATATATATATATATATATATATATATATATATATATATATATATATATATATATATATGTATATATATATATATATATATATATATATATATATTGTTGTACTTGGGGATGGTCATATTGCCAGTTTAGCCAATAAAAACACACGCACTGTATATTTGGTGTTAATTTTCTTTTTTTTTTTTTTCTTTTTTTTTTTTCAGCTTTATATTACATTAATCTTAATCTTATATATATATATATGTATATATATATATATATATATATATATATATATATATATATATATATATATATATATATATATATATATATATATATATATATATATATATGTATATGTATATATATATATATATATATATATATATATATATATATATACATATATATATATGTATGTATGTATATATAAATATATATATATATGTGTGTGTGTGTGTGTGTGTGTGTTGGTGTGTTTAAATCCCCGTAACTTAACGGTTCGACAAAAGTGCCCGATAGAATAAGTACCAGGCTTAAAATAATAAGCACTGGGGTCGATTCCTTCGACTAAAAATTCTTCAAAGCAGTGTCCCAGCATGGCCGCAGTTTAGTGAGTGAAATAGATATAAGAATGTGTGTGTGTATATATATATATATATATATATATATATCATAAAAATGTCAGGATGTATGGTGGTGAATATATTATTTAATCACTTGTCATTGTGGTTACGGCCGTTTCGTAGCCTTAACCATGTAATAATAATTTCAGTGTACAATTCATTATTCTATATATCTGTACAATTAAGACCAACTGCTGTTTAAATTAATTTTATGTATAAACATTAGCGAATCGCTAAATCATCCATTAATTTGGATGACGGAAACATATATACTAATAGAGAAGTAAGTCCGAAAAGAACCGAAGTTTGAGCTAGTCTTAACTGATGCGGCAACGAAATTGCTGAAAGTGACGTCAGTATTAAAAATTTCCGATCTGCATTTGCTTGCGTTGACAATAGCATCAGAACATTTTAGCTCTTATTTCTAGCAATGTGGGTTTTTCCAACAACCTAGTCAGATTTAGTTACAATTATATATATATATATATATATATATATATATATATATATATATATATATATATATTTATATATATATATATATATATATATACATATATATATGTGTGTGTGTGTGTGTGTGTGTGTGTGTGTGTGTGTGTGTGTGTACTTTTACTTTTATGCGCCCTTTTAAGCCTATCCAGGCTCATGGGCCCGGTTTCCCGGTTTCAATGGCGTATGTACTCCCCAGCTGGACGGGATGCCAGTCCATCGCAGCGTTACTCGTTTTTGCCAGCTGAGTGGACTGGAGCAACATGAAATGAAGTGTTTTGTTCAAGAACACAACGCGTTGCCCGGTCCAAGAATAGAAACCACAATCTTAGGATCATGATGCTGACACCCTAACCACTAAGCCACGCGCCTCCACATGTATATATATACTTTCTTCTATAGGCACAAAGCCTGACATTTTGGGGGAGCAAACTAGTTAATTACATCGACCCCCAGCGTTTCACTGGTTCTTAATTTATGGAACCCGAAAGGATGAAAGGCAAATTCGACGTCGGTGGAATTTGAACTCAGAATATAAAGACACACGAACTGCCGCTAAGCATTTTACCCAGCGTGCTAACGATTCTGCCAGCTAACTTGTGCATGTGTGTCTGCGAGAGTCATTGTGGTTGTATTCCCAGTGCTTGACAACCTGTATCAGTTTCTTTACGTCATCGTAACTTAGCGGTTCGGCTTGAATATTAGAATGAATATGTACAAACTTAAAATAAGTACTTGGGTCAATTTGCTGGCTAAACCCTTCTAAGCAGTACTTCTGCATGGCTGCAGTCCAATGACTGATGCAGATGATTAAGAATAACAAAATACCTCAAAACCTCCAGACATGAACTATCAATCTTCAAATGTTCAGATCAAGTAATACGAACATTATGACCATAATCGGTAAGGAAAGCAGTAAAAATAAAATAACTTTTGCAAAGTTCAAGTTGTAATTAATTATTCGTTGTTCTTATAAGAATTCCATTGATGGAACTTTGATTCTTTGTTGAAGACCAGCTACATCTTGACAGGAAGAATTCAAATATTTATTGTATGCGAGCACAAGGGCTTGTATCCAGACAGACAGACAGACATACAGACGAATTTACAAACATATACAAGTATGATTGTAACTTATGCATACACACACTCACACACATACACACACATATATATGCATGTATATATTATGTATACACATACATTTATAAATATGTGTAATAACAATATATGTGCCTATATTTGAATATATAAATATAACATATGTATGTATATATATATATATATATATATATATATATATATAATTTTTTATTTACACTATTTACATTTGACAGATATTTGTCCTCATCTTGTTTGTTGTTAACACTGATATAGAACTGTATTATATGTATATATATATATATATATATATATATATGTATATGTATATATATAAATATATACACGTGTGTATATATATATATGTATATATATGTATATATATATATATATATATATATATATATATATATATATATATATATATATATATATATATATATATATATATATATATATATATGGGAGAATTTACGAAAAAAAAACAACAGACGAAGACATATATACATATATATGCGCACAGATATACATATGCATGTATATGAGTGTATTTTTTCTGTAGGTACACACACACACACACACACACACACACACACACATATGTATGTATATATGTCTCAGTGTATGTATGTATGTATGTATGTACGTATGTATGTACATATGTATGTTTGCATGCTTGTATGTACGTACGTATGTATGTATGTATACGAACTCCTACCTCAAAGGAAAACACGACCACAACATAAAATAAGTTGGACTTGAATTACTGTATCAATCTCTCGAGACATTTAGTGATAAAATGATAAAAATATCATAAACACTGACGACAAACTGCGAAACTTATCCAAGTGTGAAGACAACTAACAGTAATATAAACACAAGAAAAACGTACTTAGAGTGAACCTTAAACCCGAAAACAAGGAAAATATTGTAAGTTTTTAAAAGTGATATCAGTAACCCGTCTGTTATTATGGACAGCGCAGAATATGTTACGAAAGTAAATATTTTAGTACGGATAACTGCCAATTGATCAATATTGTAGATAGATAACACTATTCAAATAAAAATCGAAAGGAATTGAGGAATTATAGCCACAAAGACTTCTGTAGTATCTATCCGTTTCGTTTAAAATAAAGCAGTGTTAAGCCTTGCATTGATGTGTGGTAATAAAACAAAATAATCCTATCTACCTCATAATCTCCAATATCAATACATTCACTCGTAGTCTCGCTAAAAGGATGACATAGACTTAGAAACTAGAGAGATACTACAGAGACTATAAACTAGAGAGATGCAACATAGGAGAATGGGAAGAAAAACTAAGAAATTCTAGAGAAAATGGTTTTTTTAAAGTCAAATCAGAATTCGCGAACGGTAATAATTACTGGTATTTTACAAAAGTTGCACGTATCGATATCAAGGCAGGAAGGTGATAAATA
>NC_142939.1:42044312-42049312 GCF_046866305.1 Octopus bimaculoides
CTTCAACGACTTGGAAAGGTTCCTAAACTTGGAAAATGGGTGCCTCATGAATTGTCCGAAAGCAACCGCAAATCCCGATTTGACATCTGCTCTTCTCTCCATTCTCGTGAACTCATTTCACCCTTTTTGGATAAACTTGTGACTGGTGACGACAAATATATCTTCTATCGAAATGTTAAACGTTGTAAACAGTGGCTTGGTAAAAGGGAAAAAGCTCAACCGCAACCGAGAAAGGAACTTCATGGGGAAAATGTTCTCTCTATCTGGTGGGATTGCAAAGGAGTAATTCATTTTGAATTGTTACCACCTAATGCAACAATCAATGATCAAGTCTACTGTCAACAATTAGAACGTTTGACCGAAGCTTTGAAGAAAAAAAGACCCGCTTTATTGAATCGAAATTGAGTGATGTTTCATCAGGAGAATGTACGACCCCACACTGCAAATATCATATCACAGAAGTTCGAAGAGCTCTGTTGGGAAAAATTCCTCATCCACCTTATTCTCCCGACTTTGCTCCTTCAGACTACCATTTGCTTCGTAGTTTACAGAATCATTTGGGAGACATAACTTTCGCAAACCAGGAGGAGGTCGAAACTGACATTTCAGAGTTCTTCACTTTGAAACCAAAAGAGTTTTAGATTGATGGGATTAAAAAAAGCTTGTAAATAGATGGCAAGAAGTCATAGATAATCAGGGAAAGTACATTGATGATTAAATTTCAATTAAATGTAACATTTGATCACTTATTTTCTTTATTCAAAATTCGGACAGAACTTATGGGATGACCTGATATCTGGTCTTGTACATAGTGTTGTTCTAGAGAATGTTTAAGGAACCATAAGAAAATTATGTTTGTTTTAAAATTTGAGATGACATAGAAAGTATTTTGCGTAGGATATGGGCAGTTCCCATGAGCACTATCTTTTGAATTTCTGCCATTTTGGGGTTTCCTGGTATCTGAGCTAGGTAGTAATCAGCCCTGGTATCTGAGCTAGGTAGTATTTGTCTGAATATTTTTTTATTATACCTAAGGCACCTACTATGATAGGAATTGTTTCTGTTTTTAGATTCCACATTCGAGTTATCTCTATTTCCAGGTCTTTGTATTTTGAAAGTTTTTCCATTTCTTTTAGAGAAACGTTGTCATCTGCTGGTATTGATACATCAATTAGAAAGCATTTTTTTTCTTCATGATCTTTGACAACTATATCTGGTCTATTTGCCTTAATTTCTCTATCTGTGTGTATTGGCATATCCCAGAGTATGGTTGCTTTCTCGTTTTCTGTGACCTTTTCTGGCGTGTGTTTATACCATCTTTTTTCTGTTGTTATTCCATAATGTTGGCATAGCTTCCAGTGTATATAGGTCCCAGCTCTGTCGTGTCTGTGAATATATTCCTTCTTAGCCAGGACTGGGCAGCCAGAGATAATATGATTTATTGTTTCTTGTCGATCTCCACATATTCTACAGTTACTTGTTATATTTCTTTTCATTATGTGTTTTTGGTAATTTCTGGTGGGAAGGCTTTGGTCTTGTGCAGCAATTAAAAATCCTTCAGTCTCTGCTTTGAGTCCTGAGCTTCTCAGCCATTGCTGGGATTTTTCTATGTCTATTTCTTTCGCATTTAGTTTAGCCCAGTATTTACCATGTAGGGGCTTTTGTTGCCATCGTTTTATCATGGTCCGTTGCTGTTCTAGTTTTAGTTTGGATTTCATTTGTTTTATAGCTTTTGTTGCTTCTTCTTCTTCTTCTTCTTCGTATTTGTTAGGTAGATTGATTTCTTGTTTGTATTTGTCAGCTTCCTTAAATACTGAAAACAGTTTTTTGTTTTGCCCGTGTTTTGTGGCTATTTGTATTAGTTTCCCTTGCTTCTGGAGTAGGTATTTTTGCAGTCCTATGGTGGTTATTTTATAATAGTTTTCTAGCTGTATAAGACCCCTGCCACCTTCTGTGCGTTGTATATATAGCCTTTCTATGTCAGATTTTGGGTGGTGCATCCTATATCCTGTCATTATTTTTCTTGTTTTCCTGTCTATTTTACATAGTTCGTTTAGTGTCCAGTTAAGGATGTTGTAGCTGTAGCTTATAACTGGGACAGCTAAAGTGTTGATACCCATTATCTTGTTTTTAGCATTGAGCTCTGTTTTTAGTATTGATCTAACTCGTCTATAGTACTCTTTCTTTATTTTTTCTTTCATTTGTGTATGTTGTATCCTATCTAGTTCATTGACTCCTAAATACTTATATGGTTGGCTTTCGTCTAGTTCTCTTATTTCATTGGCTTTATCTAGTATTATATTGCTACTTTTAACTAATTTTCCTCTTTTCAGGGTTGCTTTGGCACATTTTTCTAATCCGAATTTCATTTCTATTTCCTTGGTAAAGCCGTGTACTGTCTGTAGTAGTGTTTCTAGCTCTTTGTCGTTTTTTGCATATAATTTTAGGTCATCCATATATAGAAGGTGGCTGACTGTTTTTCCATAGCATTTGTAACCGCATCCAGTTCTATTTAGCAATTCTGTTAAAGGTGTGAGTGCCAGGCAGAACAGGAGTGGAGAGAGCGTGTCTCCCTGGAATATTCCTCTTCTAATGGGGATGGCTTTCGTTTTCACAAGTCCCTCTTTTGTTTGGAGCTGTAGCACTGTCTGCCATTTGTTCATTGAGTGCTCTATGTATTTTATGATAATTGGTGCCACCTTGTTTATGGCTAGTGTTTCCAGAATCCACGTGTGGGGAACACTGTCGAAAGCCTTTTGGTAGTCCACCCAGGCCATACTGAGGCCTTTCTTCTTTCTGCGGCTGTCTTCAGTTATGGCTTTATTGATCAATAATTGATCTTTACAGCCGTATGAGCCCTTGCAGCATCCCTTCTGCTCTTCTGGAAACAAGTTGTTATTTTCCAGGTGTTTACTCAATCTCTGCGATATTATTGCAGTAAAGGCTTTGTAGATCGTAGGGAGACAGGTTATAGGACTATAGTTTTGTGGTTTCTCCGTTTCCGTGGATTTGGGGATTAAGATGGTTTTCCCTTTTGTGAGCCATTCAGGCATTGTCTCTGGATCTGCTATTATGTTGTTAATGTTTTCTGCCAGCTTTTTATGCATTGCTGGCAGGTGTTTTAACCAGAAATTGGGGATCTTGTCGTGTCCAGGTGCCTTCCAGTTGCTTAGTCTTTGCAGTGTCTGGGTGACCTCTTCAGTTGTTATAGGGGCCCAGAGTTGCTCAGGTGCTAAGTTCGTTGTTTTAATGGTCCTTTTTTGGGGTTGTTGCTTCACCGACCATATTTGTTTCCAGAATTTCTCTAGTTCTTCTGCTGTTGGTGCTGAAGTAATGTCTATTTTATTTTTACCCAGTTCTTGGTATAGTTTTTGGGGGTTGGATTTGAACTTTTATTATTATTATTATTATTATTATTATTATTATTATTATTATTATTATTATTATTATTATTATTATTATTATTACTGTAGTTGAAGTTCACGGTCTAGTGTTTTACACCATACGGAAACACGATTACTTTGACTTTACATTGTTTAATATTCTGTTTCATTTCATACAAAGAATCCCACAATCTATTTCATTTTTATTATTGTTCCTCTAATTCAACAACCGTTACACTTAATCTGTCCGCCATATAACTTACTTCGCGTTTCACGCTATTTCCACCCCACTTCTCAATTTGTACTTTTCGTGCTTATATTTTTGTTTAGTGAGTTCCAAATTCATTCACCATGTGTTACTTTTGTCATTGTCACCTCTCTCAACTGAAGTGAAAGAAATAATTTTCCTGATACATTAATTTTGATTTATTTGCCCGCCGTCATTTTGTAGATTTTTTTAACTCTCTTCAGTAATCCACTTTATTGTTTCCTCTCTTTATTATTATATTTCTTGCTTATATTTATCATATTTCTATCTATTATTACATTTTGGTATGCTTCCTCTGTTTATTATCTTATTTCTAACAATTTTTCTTTGTTTTCTTAGAATCCACGATTCTATTAATTTATGAAGGAAAAGCTTTGCGAAAATGCTATAAACATTATAAAAATTTTTAAAGGAATAATATAAAAGAAAAAGGCTTAGATTAAATTATGTGTTGTAATATAAAGTCTGTTTTAAGGTATAACTTTACAAGTGGCAAATGTAAGACACTTTCATGGAAATTTCACAATGCTGATTGTCTAGCTTGAAGTGAAACAAAACAAGTGATATTTACATATTGAATATGCGATGTAAGATGTAATTTCATTATTGCTCAAAAGACAAACATATTTTAAATAAATCGTAAAACGAATTCTATTACGCGCATTCTATGATCCACACACACACACACACACACACACACACACACACACACACGAGTATACACGTCTAACGATTTAAGCGGAAAATAAAGTGCTCAAAGTCCTTTGATAGACTATATTCATTCGTGTCATTCTGAAGGTTCAGTCAGCTGTTATTCAGAGTTTCTCCACTGCTTGCGATCGTTCAGGCGATATACATAATACATACATACATACATACATACATAATACATACATACATACATACATACATACATACATACATACATATGCATATACATATTGCCGTAAATGCATATATGTAAACACTCACACACAGACACCACTGTATATTTTTGTTTTATCTTTTGTTTCTTTTCTGTCGTTAATTCCAATGTCTTCTGTTCTGCTGCATTTACTTGCCTTTGTGTTTTTGTTTGTTTTTTTTTTGAGATTCTCATGTTCCAGCCCTTCTATCTCTTGCTTTGTCATGTCATCCGTCAACAACCAGTCAGATCTGGGTCATATATTGAAAAATAATTATATTCCCTCACGCCTTATGGAATTGCAGCAACAATCAGTCAAGTGAAACGCCGAAAGAAAATGGCGCCAGAAATATCAGGTTTGTATACAGAATAAAAAAAAAAAAAAAACAGACGGAACGAAGAAGAGAAGAATGCTGAGACTAACTAATCAGGATAATATTTATTT
>NC_142939.1:42059312-42076812 GCF_046866305.1 Octopus bimaculoides
TCCTTGAGTAGGGCTGTGTTCTGGAGTATGGTGTTAGTAATTGTTAGTGAGCGTGCGCGCAGTTATATATATATATATATATATATATATAGTTCAAATTTACAGAAAAACAAAAGACGAAGACAGGTGTATAAACAACAAGCAGGTGTATTAGTTTAACGCTCGGGAAGGTGAGAAAGTCTTTTACGTTTCGAGCCATCTCTCTTCAACAGAAAAGAACACAATGAAATAAACAGAGAGAGAGATAGAGAGGCTCAAAACTCAGTATGCCGGACTAAGTGCTTAGTACCATTTCGTCCATATTTATGCTTTGAGTTCAAATTCCGCCGAAGTCAACTTTGCCTTTCATCCTTCCGGGGTCAATAAATTAAGTATCAGTAAAACAGTGGGGTCGATGAATCAACTAATCCCTCCACCACCAAATTTCAAAGAAGGTGGCGAGCGGGCTGAATCGTTAGCCTAGCGGCATTTCACACATCTTTGTGTTCTGAGCTCAAATTTCGCCGGAGTCAACTTTGCCTTTCATCCTTCTGGGGTCAATAAAATAAGTACCAGTGTAGTACTGGGGTCGATGTAATCTACTTACCGTCTCTCCGAAATTGCTGGCATTGTGCCAAAATTTGAAATCAATATTTTTGAATAATGTTGGGAAAAATAATCATGTTGAACAATACACACACACACACACACACATATATATATATATATATATATATATACATATTCGGTTACGACGACGAGGGTCCCAGTTGATCCGATCAACAGAACAGCCCTCCACAGACATGTGTACCCTTAACGTAGTTCTCGGGGAGATACAGCATGACACAGAGTGTGACAAGGCTGGCCCTTTGAAATACAGGTACAGCAGAAACATGAAGAAATAGTGATAGAAAGTTGTGGTGAAAGAGTACGGCAGGGTTCACGACCACCCCCTGCCGGAGTCTCGTGGAACATTAGGTGTTTTCGCTGAATAAACACTCACAAAATCCGGTCTGGGAATCAAAACCGCGAAACCGCAATCATACGAACGCGTGTCCGCTGCCCTAACCACTGGACCATTGCACTTACACTATGTATATATATATATATATATATATATATATATATATATATATATATATATATATATATATATATATATATATATATATATATATATATATATATATATATATATATATATATATATATATATATATATATATATATATATATATATATATATATATATATATATATATATATATATATATATATATATATATATATATATATATATATATATATATATATATATATATATATATATATATATATATATATATATATATATATATATATATATATATATATATATATATATATATATATATATATATACATATAATTTATAGAGTGTTAGAATATAATACTAAGTATTTTATGTTACTTCAAGACACAGAAAACTACATATATACATATATATAGATAGACATATAAATACATAATTGCATATTAGCATACATACATGCATAAATGCATACATAGCCTATGAACATACATATATCCATTAACATACGCAAATTCGTAGACATAAACATCTTAGTGTGTGTGTGAGTGTGTGTGTGTTTGAGTGTGTGTGTGTGTGTGTGTATGTGCTAATATGATGAAGAGTAGATGAAGATTCCCAGCTGGGAAGTTTCTTGGCATGTCTTTAGGTAAACAGCCTCTGTCTCATCATCAACGTGAAATTCCGTCCGACTCTATAATATTTAACTCTCTCAGGCCCAATGTCTTAATGTCAGTACAGTAATTGTTAGTGAGTGTGCGCGCAGTTACATATATATATATATATATATATATATATATATATAGTATATAAATAATATATCCATATATAATATATGTTATATATATAATATGCATTTATATAATATATATATATATTATAATATAATATTTATATGCAAATATATATATATATATATATATATATATATATACATATATATACATACATACATGTATACATATACATAATACATACACGCACACACACACACATACATGTTATATTTATACAGAGGCATCTTTATATCTTTGCTTGCAAAAAACCCTTATTCTGAAGGCTGAGTATAATTTTACATACCCCATGAGTATATACCCGGCTGAGGTAGATATCCTGCTTATATATATACATATATATATATATATAAACCCTGTTGAAGCATATTTTCTGCTGATATTTCTCTGTCTATAAACTCCCTTCAAAATATACAAAATTATATCCCTTATGGTTGGAATAATAAATATGGTTTTCTCCTCCGCCATTCTTTTATTCTTAATTATGCCCACATGCAGATACACATGTTGGTGTGTGTGTGTGTGTGCGTGTGTGTGTGCATGTACTCGCGTGTGTATTTGAACGCATGTTCGCGCACGTGTATGAATGTGCTTGCATGTGTGTGTGTGTGTGTGTGTGTGTGTGGTAGGTTATTAGTGTGATCATGTTGTTTATTTAGTGGGTGTGTTTGTTGATGTTTGAGGTAGTGGTTTGATACGAAGGTGTGTCAGTGTGGTTGTACGTTGGTGATTTAGAATATGTATGTGTGTATGTTTGTGCTTTTGGTGTGTGTGACGTTGTTTTGTTGTGTCTCTGTATGCTGTTGTCTTGGTTTATGTGTATATTTGTCGGAATGTGTATGTGTGTGTTTGTGTTAACGATTCGGGATGTGTGTCTGTATTGTTGTTGTTTTGGTGTGTCTCTGTATGCTAGTGTCTTTGTTTGTGTGTGTGTTTCTCGAAATGTGTATGTGTGTGTGTATTTCTGTGCGTGTGCATGTATGCGTGTGTGTGTGTGTGTGTGTGTGTATGTGTGTGTGTGTGTGTGTGTGTGTGTGTGTGTTGGTGCTCGAGATATCTACGTTTGCTTTGAACAGTAATGTGATGGGAGACAAAATAGGGAGTCGACGTCCCCGATCCAGCTAATCTCTTTTCAAATTTGGTGAGGTTAGTTCGGCTGATATTAAGTCTTACCAGTTGTATGTTGTTGAGTGAAGAATACATTAGTTAATTATTTGAATCGAAGGAGCGTCGAACAAACAAATTAATTGTGATATATATTATCTGGCTGCTTACTTTTAGAATTCAATTCTTGATGGATTCACCACCGTCTTTCACCACTCCTAAGTTACTAACATAAAATGCCACTTCATTTGAGGTGGATTATTGGAATTGTTTTAAGGTCCTTAACCATTTTATTCCGTTACACCACTTAGTTATGTACCAAAATCACCGCTGAACCCCGTTTGTGTGCCACGCCCTTCCTATCACTGCCAAATTCAATGGCACTCCATTCATATCTCAACCGTAAATTGAGTCATAACAAAATGTAGGAATGAAAGTTAAATTTTTTTTATGTTCGTAAATAAATGATATTTATTACAACGATTTAAATTATATTACATTACTACAGCTGAAATCTTGATAAAGAATTTAAAGCGTATTATTGACACATTTTCTGGGAAGTTTGTCCCTGATGCTTTTGACAAATTCCGGCAATTCAGGGCCAAATACGCGACACTCAGATTCCCAAATATTCCTTGGTGCTTTATTTTTGCCACAAGTGTATGTATTTTTTTTTGTATCTATTTGTGCTTATATTTGCTTTTATATTTGTTATTTTAAATTTATGTGTGTGTCTCTGTGTATATATATATATATATATATATATGTATATGTATATATATGTAAGTATATATGCATGTATGTATATATATATATACACATATATGTATAAATATATATATATATATATATATATATATGTATGTATACATATATATATGTATATGCATGTTTATATGTATATTATGTATATATATATCTATATGTATATCTATATCTATATATGCATATATATGTATGTATATATATATATATATGTATATGTATATATATATATATATATATATATATATATATATATATATGTATATGTATATATATATATATATATATATATATATATATATATATATATATATATATATATATATATACATATATATATATACATATATATATATATATATATATATATATATATATATATATATATATATATATATATATATATATATCGGTGTTCACCCTGGTAGGATATTATATATATATATATATATATATATATATTAAGCTGAGAATCCGTGTTCACAAAACCACAAATGTTTTCTTTTTCTCTTTTCTGATGATAATCTAGGCACTGTCGAGGGAGCAAAACCTTCGAGAGTAATTCTGCAGGGTGGGGTGAGATTGCTTTTGTCCTCAATCACCGGGAGGGTTTTTACTACACATCAAATATTTATGGTGTTTCTTCTCGCATTCCCAGTTCCTATCCTGGATCTTCAGTTCCCTCCTTAAATTCTTCTCGTCCGTTTTTAAATTTTACGGTCTTCCCTAGAATCTCCGGATTTCTCCTTTAATCTCCTTGCCTCTCCTCTGAAATCCAGATTCTTCCGTGGATCTCTGGATCCCACTTCTAATGTGTAGATTCTTCCTCAATCTCCGAGTTCCTGTTTAGGTTTCCAAATCCAGACACACCATCTTCTTCTCTCATGTGATATTCTTGGTCATCGTCGATAACGACGGATGAACTAATATATCTAATTAATAGTGGTTTCAAATTTTGGCATAAGTCAAGCAAATCCGGGTAAGAGATAAATCGATTACATCGATATCAGTGTTTAACTGGAATTCATTTTATCGACCACACTGATGCATAAAAATTCTTTAATTCATGGGTTAAGGCTACCATGAATTTCATGTTAATAGAAATTCCTCAATAAGTCGTCCACAGCGGGATTTGAACTCAGAACGTAAAGACGTGCGAAATGCCCTGCGTGCTAACGATTCTGCCATCTCACCGCCTTATATTATCTAAATAACGCTGAAACATTTTAAAAACATGAATTTCTGGGCCGGTTTGTCAATTTGCTAGGTTAACGAGGTTTCACCTGGAGAATAACTTGGTGTTATAAATTTAAGCTAAAGAATACGTAGAAGTGTCGGGGCTGGATGAAAGACTTTGGTAGAATTATTCCTGCTGATAATGGCAACCAGAGTAAAAGGAAGTGGTCGTGCTAATTAGATAATGAATGAGCAAAACAAACCTTTCCTTCACCACCTACGACTGTTGTTATGTATGACCTAGTGAGAGGCGGAAAAGCAACACCCATGAATCTTCTCAGGGCTTCCGAGTCACGTGATAGTGGAGAAAGAGAGGAAGGAACCGTGAAGTGTGTATGAATGGTTGTTACTATCATTAGATCGGAGACGGTAGTAGGAGGGATGATTGCAACAGGGGTTGGGAGAAGTAATGGTGGCGGCGGTGGTAGGTTTTAAAACGGGAGTGGGGGGATGGATTAAGCTTCAATCACTATTGATTCTACGTGTCGTATGAAAATAAATAGGTAATATTCAGATCAAGTAAAAGTTAATCCGTATCTGTAGAACAAATATTTCGGCTGTGTAGTAAGAAGCTTACTTCTCAACCATATGGATCCTGGTTCAGTCCCGCAACACGCCCCCTGGACAAGAGTTTTCCGCTATAGCTTCGGATCACAAAAGCCTTATGAGGGGATCTGGTAAACTAAAAGAAGCCTTTCGTATATATTAACACACACACACACATACACACACACACACACACACACACACACACACATACATACGTTAATATCACATCATTAATATCAAACGATGTGAATGAGTGCTCAGCATCGCACTGGTGGGTTAAAATTCTTTATTTATGGATTGAGGCCACCATTGGGGTTATATTAAGAGAAATCCTTTAACAATTATCAAAGCCTGATGTTTGTCTCCATCTTGAATTAAAACACACACACACGCACACACACACACACACACACACAAACACACACACACACACACACACACACACACACAACACGCACACACACATGTTGTTGTATCTTGAGAGGGTGATTACGCCAATTATAATAAACACGTGTACTGATATAGATTGTACTGATATAAACAAGATTTGTTTCAATACACAAATTCACAACAAGAATCTTGCAATCTGAATACAAGAATGAAGTATATATATATATATATATATATATATATATATATATATATATATATATATATATATATATATATATGTGTGTGTGTGTGTGTGTGTGTGTGTGTGTGTGTGTGTGTGTATGTGTGTATGTGTGTGTGTATGTGTGTGTATGTGTGTGTGTATGTGCGTGTGTGCGTGTGTGTATCGGTATTTGTCGGCTACCAGTACTTGACAGCCGATGATGGTATGTTTACGCGCCTGTAACTTAGCAGTTTTTCAAAAGACAACGTTGGAATGAGTACCAGGCTTAAAACAAAAATAAGTCGATTCGGCCGACTAAAATTCTTGAAGGTGATGCCCCAGCATGGCCGCAATCTAATGACAGAAATTGGTTCGTATGACAAAAAAAAAAGAGAAATAAACAAATGAAAAAAGAAAAAAACCCAACCGAATATGATACAGTTGCATCGACGGCGACGATGACTGAAACAACGTTATACCGTTTCAATGTCTGAAGTTTCAGCCATTATGCTTATTGCATTGCGTCATTAAAGACTTTTAAGATGGACGCTCTCTGTCTTCTTCTTTATTTTAGCAAGATACCATATAAAAAAAAAATCACCCTTATCTTATTGCATTCCTTTGAAACAAGTCTTTGCTGGCACATGTAATAAGATCCGCGCCTCCCAAATCAACTCCTTTCGTCTTCCTGTCAATACAAGATATTTCCATTATTTTTCTCCTCTCTATTTTATCATAAAACTCTTTATAGGTCTCCATAACCTTCCGTCTTTATGTAAAACATGTTACGTCAGCCGTTAAATCAAGAATATTCTCCACGTTTCTCTGCCGCTTCTTTGTCACTGCTATAGTTACTATAGTTACTCCTGCTGAGACAGGAGAATCTTTAGAGCCTCGGACAAAGTCCTTCGCAACATTTCTTCTGGCTCTTAACATTTTCAGTTCAAATTCTACCGGGATCGACATTGCTTTTCATTTCTTTTGAGGATTAATAAAATTAAGTACAAGCTGAAAATGAGGTCGAGGAAATCAACTTACTGCGCACCAAGTTGCTGGCCTTGTACCAAAATTTGAAACCGTTACTATTACTATATGATCCAAAAGGCGGTAAGCTGGGAGAATCGTTAGCTCGCAAGACAAAATTCTTAGCGGCATTTCGTCCTTCTATACGCTCTGGATTCAACCTTAGCCTAGATCAGCTTTGACCTTCAGCCTTTCGGGGTCGATAAATAAGTACGCATTAAGTACTGGGGTCAATATAATCGACCAGTCCCTTCTCCCACCAATATTCCTGGCCCTGTGCCGACAGTAGAAAGAATTATTTAATCCAAACGGCAGAATCGTTAGTGCATCGGGAAAATGCCTTGTGTTAGTATTTCTTCTGGCTTTTCCCGTTCTTAACAGACACTTTATTTTATCGAACCCAGAAAAATAAAAACGATGGTTCACTACGGAGTGTTATGAACTCGGAATGTAAGAATTCAGAGTAATCTTTTACTCCAACGCTTTGACAATTTCACCAATGCTTTGAAAAGGCAGCGAGCTGGCATTGCGAGCTAGCAGAAAGGTTAGCACGTCGGGCGAAATGCTTAGCGGTATTTCGTCCGTCTTTACGCTCCGAGTTCAAATTCCGCCGAGATCAACTTAGCCTTTATCCTTTCGGGGTCGATTAAATAAGTACTAGTTACGCACTGCGGTCGATGCAATCGACTTAATCCCTTTCTCTATCCTTGTTTGTCCCCTCTATGTTTAGCCCCTTGTGGGCAATAAAGAAATAAGAAACGTTAGCTCTCCGGACGAAATGCTTAGCGGTATTTTGTCTGCTGTTACGTTCCGAGTTCAAATTCCACGGAGGTCGACTTTGCCTTTTATCCTTTCGGGGTCGATAAATTAAGTACCAGTTGCGTACTGGGGTCGAGGTAATCGACTGGCCCCCTCCCTCAAAATTTCGGACCTTATGCCTAGAGTAGAAAAGAATATTGGCACGGCGGATGAAATGCTTAGCGGTATTTGGTCTGTCTTACGTTCTAAGTTCAAATTCCGCAATTCAGAGTGGGGAACAGCCGGTACTTTTGGCCCCAGATTTTAACTCGTGCTTTATTATATTGATTCCAGAGACGTGGCAGTCAGAGTTGATCTCATATCGACAATCAAGAGAAGGCAATGATGATGAAGATGTAGGAGAAAAATTACGGGAAATAAATTTAAATATTCTTTTCTACTCCAGGTACAAGGCCCGACATTTTTAGGGAGGGGACCAGTCGATTAGATTGACTGCAGTACCCAGCTGGTACTTAATTTATCGACTCCGAAAGGATAAAAGGTAAAGTCGACCTCGCCGGAATTTGAACTCGGAACGTAAAGACGGGCAAAATACCGTTAAGCATTTCGCCCGGCGTGCGGACGTTTCTACCAGCTCGCCGCCTTAGGAACTAGATTTAAATATTACTGAAGATTTTCATGTTTATGCTTTTCATTAGGCCACAGCCATATTTCTGTGTGTGTGTGTGTGTGTATGTGAATAAGGGAACGTGACATTATGAGGTGGAATCAATGTCATTGAAGTGATAGGAACACAAAGACTACAACCCAACTTCCAAGAAGACAACTGCTACCACCGCCACCACCACCACCACCACCATATTACTGCCACAATCACATTGCTGTCTGGCATGACTACCACTACAACCATCACAAACACCACTAACACCAAAATCATTGCCTCCTTCCTCACTACAACTTCCACAAACTCTACTACTGCCACTACCACTTTCATGATCAATGGTGTACCATCTGCACCACCACCGCCACCACCAACACCATCAGCATCGACACTACCGCTACTTCCCCGCTGCAACTTCACCACCACCACCACCACCACCACCACCATAAAAAACCACTACAAGCATCGCTGCAATCACAGCCGACACAATCTCCACCACGACGGCCATCACCACCATTATCACCAGGCGACGACAAGCACTATCATCATCACTCCACCCACCAGCGACAGTAACCCCACAGCCTCCAACGCCTCCAGCACCGGTGCCACCGACGTCACCGGCGCCACCTCCTCCGGCACTACCACCACCGGCACTACCGCCACCGGCACCACCACCTGCGGTATTGCCACCACCGGTGCTACCTCCTCCAGCACTACCGCTACCAGCTCCACCACCTCAGGCACTACCACTACCGGCGTCACCACCTCCGGCATTGCCACCACCGGCTCCACCGTCGCCACCACCACCGCCTGTATCACCACTGCCACCGCCCCCACCATCGTCTACACGAAACAAATTCAGTTGTCTTTCCTCTGCAAGAGTGAGTGGTGTGTAATTAAAGCTTTCTACGTCGTCCAAGTGGCAGACATTAAGTGGGCTTTTTAGAAACATGGAAGCGACTCCTGAAATACTCCAAGAGCGTCATCCGCTTCACTGAAGAACACATGCGAAAAGATAAGTGCGAAGGAGTTGGCTAATAACAACAACAACAACAGCAACGAAAAGAACAGCAATTGCAACAGCAGCAACGACGACGACGACGATGGCGATGGCAACAGCAGCAGCAACTACAAAAACAGCAGCAGCACTAGCAGTGAAAGCACCAGAAGCTGCAGCAACAGCAGCAGCAAGAAGTACGACGGAAACAACTTCAAGAAAGAGAGGTACGCGGTAGTAGAAGGTGAGTATACAAAATGTGATGCAGCAGCGGCAGTAGTAGTAGTAGTAGTAGTAGTAGTAGTAGTAGTAGTAGTAGTAGTAGTGAAAGAAGAAGAAGAAGAAGAAGAAGAAGAAGAAGAAGAAGCAAAAAACCGATAAAGGTAAAGGAAATATGGAATAAAGAATAATAATGAAGGAAAAGAAAAAGAAAATGAAGAAAGGTTAAAGGAGAAGGAAGTGAGAGGAAAAAAAGAAATAGAAAACAGAGAAAAAAAAAAGAGAACAAGAAGAAGAGAAAAACTCTATGAAAGAAAAGAAAACAACGTAAAGGAAACAAGAAAACGAAGCTGAAGAGTGAATGTAGGAAGAATTCTTTTGTTGGCTCCACTTATTTGCATCGTTTTGTTTGGAGGATTTCAGTTCCAAGTTGCGTAACATTGTCTCTGTTATAGGTTTGTGAAGGCGCATATCCTAGAGGTACACGATCTCAAAATTGAGGTTTTGATTCCTGTGCCGGGGGTGAATTGTATTCTTGTGTAAAGCACTTCATTTCACGTTGCTCCAGGCCAGGTCAGGCCTCTAATGTGTAAATAAGTAACCCAACGACGAACAGGCATCCCGTGCTGTGGGTGCGTTGTGATTTCTCATTTATAAGCACTGAAATCATGTGACCGATTCTATGAGGACAGTCAAGTCCAGAGGTCTTTATTAGTTATTACTATATTATATATGAGAAACTGTGTCCAAGTGGTTTCGTCTGTCCAACTGAATTGAACAAATTGCCCATCAAGACCTTCTACCGAGGGGATTGAATTAAATCGAAACTCCGGCTGGCTTCGATTTCATTCGTACTCCTCAGCATTCAATATTTTTTATTTGCCCTTTTGATTAGTTCTCTTTAAAGATGCACTCCGATTCTCTCCATAATTGTTATTTCCATATAGACTTTTTCCTTACTATTATTGGAGTAATAACTATTAAGCCACACGCCTTCATATAACATATATAATACTGTTGCATGGCTCACTGGTTAGAGCATCGGGTTCACAATCATGACATAGTGAGTTCGATTCCCGCACCGGGCTGTGTGTTGTGTTGTCGAGCAAGACACTTTATTTCACGTTGCTCTAGTTCACTCAACTGTAGAAATGAAACTATCTTTTCTTCTCTTCAAACTTTTCCTCTTTCTGACGAAGACCCATTTTGGGGACGTTACACGCCCACCAACTTTTTTTCCATTTTAAACTGAGTGTCAACCTAATACATATTTACTGTGTAGACCCTATTTGCTTTGTTTTTATTCTTGATTTGCCTATACACGAGGCGGGGTTGAAAAGTACCTGACTTTGGGTAAAATAAAATACAGAAAGATCAGTTAATTATGATTTTATCCAACATATTCCCCTCTCAGATTCACACTTATTTCGGAATGTTGGGTGACCAACCAAGACTTTTGCGATATTCTTAAAGGCACAAATGTTTCAGCATCCACTCGTATGTGTGTGTGTGTGTGTGTGTGTGTGTGTGTGTGAGAGAGAGAGAGAGAGAGAGAGAGTGTGTGTGTGTGTGTGTGTGTGTGAGAGAGAGAGAGAGAGAGAGAGTGTGTGTGTGTGTGTGTGTGTGTGTGTGTGTGTGTGATGGCTACATATTGATTTCGAGCAATGACATCGCTTGGTTGTTGTCTTAAAAATAAACAGCACTAATGTAGCATTTAACTCCTTCCAAAAGTCAACAGTCTTTTGCATAGATGTGGCAACGATGGTAGACTCTTGCAGCAGGTGTCTAGAAAACTTACCGTCCACGTTGATAAATGCCTTCCTTACATCATGGAGTTTTGGATTCAGCATTTTGCATTTCTTGGTTGCATTCAACCATAATATCTGACGCATATTAAATATGTTAATCAAGCAATGCTTATGCCTGAAGTTTTTGCAAGTGTAGAAAGGTTTTTGCATAGCGTCCATCCTACTCTCCTAACAAAATACATTTGTTCCCAAAGAAGAAAATGTCTGCATTATCGGATGCAAACGACGTCGCGATTGTTACACAAGAGTTTTTCCTCTAGAGAGGTTCTGAACAAAAACTAAGGGTTTCGCGCTCCTAATCGCTAGATGGCTGTTGATCCAACGTAGTTCATATGCCCTTTGATAGGCTGTGTCTTTGTTCCTGCAGGGAGTTCAACAAAAGCTACCGTAATAATCAAACAGATTTGGTAGGTTTGCCTGTTTAGGGTTGCCGTGACAGATTGTACTGGATAACATGTTACTAGCGGCATCAAGTATGACCTGACAACACACACACACACACACACACACACACACACACACACACACACACACACACAACATACACACACACACACACGCATACCCCACCCCAAATGAATGATAAATTATTCATTACATGCTTGAGGTAAGTTTAAGTTTTTGTTGCTGTTAATGTTCTTGTTAATGTCGTAATTTTCCGGACTATTAACCTATTTATAGAATGTTCCACTACAATTTACGACGAATTGGCAGTATCATTAGAACACTAAAAATAAGTCTTTTCGGTAGTCATTCAGACTCTGAGTTCAAATCCCACAATCGTCGATTTTTTTTTCTTCATTTTTTAACGGATCCAATAAGTAAAAGTTAGGTAAATGGAAACCGTGTGGAAGACCAGCGGATTCATTGTATCCTTAGTTCAGAGTTGGCCTTGTCTCACACAGAGCGACGCTGGTTCTTTCTGGAAATTACGTCATGTGTATAATATTTGTTTATGGAATACTCAGCCATTGAGAAAGGTGATTCAATACTAAGGATTAAGCAAAAAACTGAAAGGGGTGTCGTCGAAAACGATGGCGATCCATTCCCATTGATTTGATTATCTGTTGGATATAATATCGATACTGTGATCAATTCTCATTGATGGCCTTACACCTTGTCAAAAGACCATTGAACTCTCATTGATTCCAGTTATTTCATTGATGATGAGGCTACTCACTCGGATTGATTGTTTTTATTCTTTTGTTCTAGGAGTTGAAATGGGGCCAAGTTTGAGTATCAACGTGAAGATTTTAGGTCGAACAAATCGACCCTAGTACGTATTTTGAGCTTGATGATTATGCTATCATTTTTCTTTCTTCTGTTTTTTTTTGTATCAAACTGAAAAGCAAAGGGATGTAAACAAAGCAATGTCAGTTGTCAATCGGTGTAGGGAGACAAACAAAAAGATACACAGACTAACTTATATATACATAAATTTATATATATATATATATATATATATATATATATATATATATATATATATATATATATATATATATATATATATATATATATATACGTGTGTGTGTGTGTGTGTGTGTGTGTGTGTGTGTGTGTGTGTGTATATGTGTATATATATATATATATATATATATACGAATATATATTTATATATCTATATATTCGATTAGAGGTTGTGTTAACCTCATGAAGGGATGGTTTCATCCAAAGAAATACTGGTTTATATTTATTTAAAAGTAAAAGAAAATGGAGATTGGGAAGTTAATAATTGTTTATTATTAACATTCAGTCTGCTAAAATGAATCCATAAACAGGTATAAAACATCCAAAGGTAAACTCTTTTCCCCTCTGAAGGTATTATGGTCAGGTCATATGAATTTGATATTTAATTAATATTCACTGAGTATTGATTGAACCAGCTGTAAGGGGTGAGGATTAATTTGTTGTTAATAATAAACAATTATTAACTTCTCAATCTCTATTTTCTTTTTCTTCTTTTATATATATATATATATATATATATATATATATATATATATATATGTATATATATATATATATATATATATATATATATATATATATATATATATGTGTGTAAATATATACAAATAAAAAGATAAAGAGAGCAATGGTAAGGTTGGAGAAGTATTTTATGGATAGAGACTTACAGCTGTTTCTGGGAAGATCCAGTACTTCCCTTCATCGGAGACAGGAAAAATAAAGTAATCTATTATTATATATTTGTCGGATGAGATCCCTAGTCTTAGCTAGAAGGAGAATAGTGAAAGATTTTTGAGAAGGAATGGGAGTGTCCTTAAGGGAGAAACCAAGAATCTATTTATCCATTATTTAGGAGTAACCCATTATAAGTGCTAGTGAAAGCAGAAGGTAAGGTTGAGGAGGGTACTGGATTTAACCAAACCCAAGAGGATACAGGTAATACCGAGGAAGTTCTGTATACCGACTAGTTTGCCCCAGTCATACACACGCTAATACGCGACTTATAATCCCCAATCCTGTTCATACAACGACTAACATGTTTGTCCCCCTAACATCGCTTGACAACCGATGCTGGTGTGTTTACGTCCCCGTAACTTAGCGGTTCGGCAAAAGAGGCCGATAGAATAAGTACTAGGCTTCCAAAGAATAAGTCCTGGGGTCGATTTACTCGACTAAAGGCGCTGCTCCAGCATGGCCACAGTCAAAAAGACTGAAACAAGTAAAAGAGTAAAGAGTATATGTGTAAATATACATATATGTATATATATATATATATGTGTATATATGTATATAATGTATATATATATATGTATATATATGTGTGTATATATATATACATGTATATACATACATACATACATATATATATATATATATATATATATATATATATATATATATATATTTATATATTCTCAACAAACTTCCATACAATTTTCTGTCTATATAATTCACTCGCAAGACATTGATCGATCTGAGAGCTGTAGTAGAAAACAATTGCCCAAGGTGCCGCGCACACAGACTGAACCTGAGACTATAAGGTTACAAAGTAAACATCTTAACCATTCAGGCACGACGCAGCATTCATTGAAATCTTCACGACCTTGAACAATCTTCTGCTAACGAAGTCTAAAATGATGTGCCAGCACCTTCAACATTCAAGTGCTATTACCTACATTATCTTATTCTCTTTCGCTTCCTCCCTTGTTAATCTCCTCATTATCAGTTGAGCCTCCCACCCTAATCTCATTTCTGTATACAGATAAGAATTCTGTCTCTCTTCTATTAAAATTGTTCATAGAATATTTATTATTTCAAGATAGAATTTCGTGACACAACAGGTTATTCCTACAAAAGATAAATACTTCTGTATGCGTAATTTTTGTATGCATTTATTTGTTTTGGTCTTTGGATGTGCGGCCATGCTGGGGCACCGTTTAGAGATTTAGTTGATCAAATTAACAAAGTGCTTATTTTAAGTTGAGTGTTTATTCTATCGTTCTCTTTTTACTCAACTTAGTTACAGCAGCATTAACAAACACACACCGGGTGTTAAACGGTGAGAAATGAGCTAAAACACAAATACACACAACACCCCCTTACGTACAGGCTTCTGTCCAGTTTCCATCTGGTTGATGCACTCACAAGATATTGACTGGTCTGGAGCTTTAGTAGACGGCAATTGCCTTGGGCACTCGCTATGGAACAGAACCGTTACATGCGAGGATGGAACGCGAACTTCTTAACCACAAAGCCATGCTTGCGCCTTTAGGAATTATTACAAATTCTTGGTTTGAGAAAATATGCATATGATTTAAGTTGATTACAGTTAAAGCAACTTATTAATTTTTTTGACTTTACACGATGTTTTAATGCTATCCTTACGTGTACTAAATAATATTTCGCGTTCAGTTTCGTGTCAGTCCAGATCTAGGAAACCTCTGGATTTTCGCAAAAGCTCTTTTGTTAGGAGGGCTCTTTTGATAGGAGGGCACGTGAATAACATCGGTCCCAGCACTTGATTGATACTTTATTTTATCGACCTCAATAAAATGGAAGACAAAGTTGACCTCGGTAGAATTTGAACTTAGAACGTAAAGAGCCGCAAGAATTGGTGTTAAGCATTTTATTCGACGCGCTATCGATCCTGCCAGCTCCCTGTCATTAGGAAACCTCTTAATAAAGACGATCGGATTGTGACAATCCATCTACTATTCAGATATGTAGTATTTAAGACTAATGTTTTCAGAAAGCATAGTGTCATTTAAAGGAGGTTTGACTTTTATTTCTAGCAACTAGACCGAACGCGAACAGGTTTGACATTTGATCTTTAAACATAAAAGAGATTTTAAAAATTAAACTCCGAGTTTTATTTAAGGTTTGAGTTTCGTTTCCTAATATGAGCGATTTTACACCGCTGCATAACGAAATACCGCCGAGGAAAAAAAATATAAAGTATGAGATGAATACCACAAAGTCACGCTTCTCCCTATAACAAAATCCTATACTACGCGTGTTTATTTAAGAAGCTATACTGGAACGAGTTCAAATCTCGAAGGAATATCAATTATGCATGATAACCTTAGAATTATAACTTTAGCATAACGATATCAGTTAAAACAGTGACTTTAACTTGAGCATAGATCTACTGAAGCAGATCGTGCTAGTTTAATTTTTCTTTCTTTGCTATTATAGCATTTACGGTCACACGCATATTAATATCACTTAGAAAACAATGTCTCTTGTTTCATTCTGAAAAAATATTTTCCGATGCACTCTTTTCCCTAATTCACGCGACGCCGCTACCTATGTACATATTTATACATACTTACACACGGACATATTGATATTTGTATATATATCAAGGCGGCGAACTGGCAGAATCGTTAGCACGCCGAGCGAAATGCTTAGCGGTATTTCGTCTGTCTTTACGTTCTGAGTTCAAATTTTGTCGAGGTCGACTTTGCCTTTCATCCTTTCGAGGTCGATAAATTATGTACCAGTTGCGTACTGAGGTCGATCTAATCGACTGGCACCTTCCCCACAAAATTTTGCCTAGAGTAGAAAAGAATATTTGTATATTCCTCAGTATATGTATGTAAGTACGTATGTATATATATATACGCACGTATGTATGTATGTACCTATCTATCTATCTATCTATCTATCTGTTTGCCTGTCTGCATGTATATATTTCTCCATTAAAGCTGCAGAAAATATTACAATTACACGCAGTGCGACTTTCCTAGGACCGCCGCATTATGAAGTGTCAGTTATCTCGCTGGGATTCCAATCTTATAACAATATTTAATAGTTTAAGCTTCATTACACTTCACTTATGCAGACAATCCAATCTTTTGAGAAACACGTGAACGACAAAAAGATCTCACTTCAAACAAATAACAAAACTGAGGGCGTGGTCCGACCTCTGTAAGTAATCTCCTACTTAAGCTGTGTGGCATTCGCCCTGAAGTAAGCATAAACCGGCTACAAACTCTGGCTCTAAAGTGCTTTATATCTAAACCACGTTAGAATCACA
Organism: Octopus bimaculoides; assembly: GCF_046866305.1. Classification (NCBI taxonomy): domain Eukaryota; kingdom Metazoa; phylum Mollusca; class Cephalopoda; order Octopoda; family Octopodidae; genus Octopus; species Octopus bimaculoides. The sequence goes on from NC_142939.1 coordinate 42,076,380, forward strand.
GCTTGCCCAGAGGGCTGATATATAAATCCCGTTAAAGCTGCAGGTTAAAGGGCACTCCTGTTTACTTCAAGGCCGTTTCCAGTCTTTAGCAGAAAAATACGGATTTTTTAATCGACAGATGGCCATGTAGCGAACAGAGTGGGTGGTATTTCGCATCTAATCACAAATATTCTGTTCTTCTCGTGATCTTCAGACTCAATTCTTAACAGTCGAAATCGAATTAATCCAGTCTTAAGTGTGTGTCTGCTTATAGGTAGTCATAAGAGCAATGTATATATTGCGTTGTGATAGTCGTTCCGGCCCTCTATTCTCTTATTTCGAATCCCACCGAAAAGGACTTTTTTCGGGATCGATAAATAATGGATCAGTTATGTACTGGGGCCGATCGATTCTTCTCTTTCTCTCACATTTTTGCACTGTTTCTCTCTTCGTG
>NC_142939.1:42086812-42096812 GCF_046866305.1 Octopus bimaculoides
TATGAATATAGCCTTTATATATATATGTATATATATATATATATATATATATATATATATATATATATATATATATATATATATATATATATATATATATATATATATATATACCTATATGTCTGTCTGTCTGTCTATTCATCTGAATGTGTGTTTGTGTTACTTTGTGTATGTGTGCGTGTGTCAAACAGAAATATCTGTATACATATTACTAGATAACAGGATTAAAATTACATTTGTGTGCCACTGTTTTGTCGTAATTAGTTCCTCAGCTAATATTTCGAATCCATTCTGTAGTATACAGACAGCTCTTTCATATAATTGGAAACATTAAGCACAAGAACAGATTATATATTCTTGAAATCCATATCTAAAAAATAGATTCTGCATTGATAGAGTCATTATCCAATTACCTTGAGATTATTGCGTTTTATTTCAATGATAATCCAGCAATTACATAAAAGCATTATATAATACATATTATGTAATTGTATTGTTTCATACATACAACATTATTGTACACCTTGTCTCTCTCTATCTCTCCCTCTCCCCTCTATCTATCTATCTATATCTATCTATCTATCTATCTATCTATCTATCTATCTATCTATCTATCTATATATATATATATATATATATATATATATATATATATATATATATATATATATATATATATAAGTATATATATGTGTATGTATATATATATATATATATATCATAAATATAAGGGATTAGCAATTGAGTTGCTTCTCCAACATACTGAAAATTCAGAAACAGCAGTCAAAGAACTACTGATTCTAAACTACAAATTTTTCTCTTAAACGGATGGCGATATTTATGGCACACATAGAACAAAAAACCGGAGGGAAAAGCACAAGCAAAACAAGCCTTTAGTTAATTGGGTACGAATCGTTTCATGGTTAAGCGAACGAAAACTTCACTATTCCAATCTTCAGCCCAAATATTCTGATAAATTTGAAAGTGTCTCTAAAAAAAAAAAAAAAATTCACGGTAATCCCCGGCCACGCGACACCAAAAATCAACGATAAGAAAGGCACTTACGAATTCATCGGCTAGCGAGTTCAGGCACCCCACCCCAAAGAAATTCATTCCATGTGCGCCACAAATAGTCCCGTATGAAAAAAAGTTCCGTGTGGAGGGATTACGGTTTAACTATCTAACTTAGAGATATCAAATATAAAATATACAAGAAATGAGGGCAGGGAATCGTCAATTAATAATAGAATTAACAATTAACAATTTTGCCAAGTAGTTCAGTATGAAATAAAACTTTAACGGTAAGACCATTTATGATGATAAATGGTCTTACCGTTAAAGTTTTATTTCATACTGAACTACTTGGCAAAATTGTTAATTGTTAATTCTACTATTAATTGACGATTCCCTGCCCTCATTTCTTGTATATATATATATATATATATATATATATATATATATATATATATATATATATATATATATATATATATATATATATATATATAAGTAGTTCAGTAGATGTATGTATATATGTATGTATATATATATATATGTATACATATATATATATATATATATATATATGTATATATACATACATATATATATATATATATATATATATATATATATATATATATATATATATATATATATATATATACATATATATGTATATATATGTATATAAATATATGTATATATATATATATATATATATATATATATATATATATATATATATATTTATATATTTATATATATATATATATATATATATATATTCGTATATATATTTGTATAGATACACACACACATACACAAACATACACACATATACGAGGTGTGATCAATTAGTATCCGGACTGTTACCAAAGTAACAAAGCTATAGCACTGATTTTTAATGTTCTACCTCACATCCACTGTTCACTGCAGTGCTTGAAAAGAAGGTCTGTAGCGTGTAATCGTTGCATTGACCATGACAGAGAAAGTTGTCACGGCGATACTTGCTCGGACACCTACGCAACGTTTCAGAAAGTGTATGGAGAAGAGTGTATGAGCTGCACACAAGTGTACGAGTTGTTCAGACGTTTCGTAGATGGCCGAAAAAATGTCGATATTGACGAAAGTTCTGGGAACCCTGCAACCAGCAAAACTGAGAAAAACATCTCACATGTGCGTGCAACTGTGACGGGAAATCGTCGAATCATCATCCGTGAGTTATCAGAGGATGTGCAGATTAGTTACGATTCAGTTGAGTCCATTATCACTGAAGATTTGTGTGTGAGACGCGCGACTGCCAAGTTTGTCTCAAAACTGCTTTCAGCTGACCAAAAAGACACTCGGGTTTCAGTTGCACAAGATCTTCTTGATTGTGTCGAGAACGATGAAAACTATTTGAAAACTTTTCATAGGCCTCCGACCAGGTATCGACGAGCTTTTGACAAAATTTAATGCAGATTCTCTGCTCAACTTTCTCTGTCATGGTCAATGCGACAATCACACGCTGAACACCTTCTTCCAAGTATTGCTGTAAACAGCAGAAGTGAGCTAGAACGTTAAAACTTAGTGCAAATGCACAGCAAAGTTGAAAGCTCAATCTGTGCCAAGCGGTTTCATTTTGCGTGCTTTAGCTTTGTTACTATGGCAACAGTCCGGATACTTATTGATCAGACCACGTATGTATGTATGTATGCATGTATGTATGTACGTATGTATGTGTATAAATTCGCATGTATTAATATTTCTAAGCATTACTTGAAGAGACAGTACGTGTACGGTATATATATATATATAGAGAGAGAGAGAGAGAGAGAAAGAAACAGAGAGAGAGAGAGAGAGAGAGAGAGGGGGGGGAGAGAGCAAAAATCTAGAGAGGAAACTGATTAAAGGGAAGCGGACATGCTTTAAGGAATTTAATTTGACGCCTCACATTTCTATGTTTAATGTTCCTTGGAGGCTTATTTCGTTCTTACTCCTACCTACTCCCGTCATGCCCTATAACATATTTGAAGTTATTTTTCTGTCTCCGGGAAAATATCCCCGTCGAATTTGACTTCGTGTCTAATCTACCCTTTCTCTTTCTCTCTCTCTCTCTCTCTCTCCTTCTCTCTCTCTTCTCCCCCTCTTTCTCCTGCTCTCTCTTTACATATAATAAATATGTATATACACACACATATTCATAATGCATTATATATATACATATAGATCCATACATCCATACATACATACATCCATGCATACATATATATGTGTGTGTGTGTGTGTGTGTGTGTGTGTGTATACACACTACACACTCAAGCACAGACTACACACATAGACACACACGCTATCTCTGTTATCTGCGAATTGTGCATATCGCTAACATACTAGAAACCCACATAAGTGTGTATGTGTGTGTGTGTGTGTGAGAGAGAGAGAGAGAGAGAGAGAGAGAGAGAGAGAATACATGTATGCATACATATAAATGTATGTACATATCTACATATATGTGTCTATGTTTATATATATATATATATATATATATATATATATATATATATATATATATATATATACACACGCTGTTTTATGTATTTCCCACCATTTTTAATATCAAATATTTTCTTAATTACAGACATTGGTAAATAATTGCCAGAGAAGCAGGTTTTCTTTTCTCGTTGTCTTTGAGAACATCTGTTTTCAATTGCTTTGTTCTCTTCTTGCCTGGTCTTAAAGAATTACAGTCACATCTTAGCTGTAACCTTTTTGAAAAAAAAAAAACTTTTGTTTTATACTTCGAGGTTATTGGACAAACAATAGACTATTTGTTGCAAATTATTAATCTTTCTTATCATGAAGAGGGCAACAAACTGGTAGAATAATTGACACATCGGAGAAAGGAAACATGTTTGCAGTTATTGCATCCCGTCCTTTACATTCTGAGTTCAAAACCTTCAAAGGGCAACTTTGCCTGTCATCGTTTCAGGGTCGATATAATACAGTACCTGTTAAATTCTGGTGTTTACGTACTCGACTGAACTCCTCTGCTAAAATTGTTGGCCTTGTGCCAAAATTTTAAATAATGAAAAGGTAAGCCAGCAGAATCATTAGGACGCAGGACAAAATTCTTAGTGGCTGTTCTGAGTTCAAATTCTACCAAGGTTTACTTTCTTTCTATACGGGTTGATAAAATGAGTACCAGTTGAGCACTGGGGTCGATGTAATCGACTAAGCCTTCCCACCAAATTTTCGAAAGAATTATTATTATTATTATTACCATTGAGAGAGTAGCATATCCCTGTGTTCTGAGTTCCAATGCTATCAGCAAAAATTTGAAATTAAATCGTTTGGGGACTGATATAATCTTTTATCTCTACGGCCATCAAATGTCGACAAACGATCGTTATTGCTTTTTCCTTCTTTTGACAAGCACTGTGTACAAAATGAAGAATTTTATTGGAAGGTGACAAGATGGTTTCCTGATATATCCCTTCTGATATTTTCTATTTTATGACGCACCTCCTTGTTTCGTAGATATAGATAAATTCACCACGTGTTTGGGCCTACAAAATGTAATGTAGCAGAATAAATACCGCAAGGTATTTAGTTAATTGTAATCACTGGCAACGGTTCGATGGCACATTTTTTTTTTATCAACACCAAAAGAAGTTGACTTCAACGGATTTTGAAATAGTTATTTCTAATCTAGGAACAAGTCCAATAATTCTGAGAGGAGTGATAAGTCAATTACATCGTCGCCATTACTTCATTGCTACATTATATAGTTTACTTTATCGAACCCTGAGTAATGAACGGTAAAAGCTTGACGAAATTGCTATTATTATCGTTATTATTTGTTTGGATTTTGTACAAGCTGACGTTAAATCTCACCCAAATACCTCAAGAGGCAACAAGTAAAAAGTTCAGGTTGGTGTTATGACTAAGCTGCCATAGTTTTCGTTTTGCACAGAGTATCGTTCTATAGAATGTCTGTGAAGACAACAAAATTAGAAGCTTGTTTTAAAAGTAATTTGATGATAAGATGATAGTGTAATGTTAAGATGACAGTAAAAGCGTTTGCTGTTATGTACATTTAAAAGCATTTTGATACTGTTTACAGATTAAAATGTTTTTAGGATTACATAGATAATATATTTTCTTAGGATATGAGCAGTTCCCATGGGCACTATCTTTTGAATTTCTTCCATTTTAAAATTTCCTGATATCTGAGATAGAGAACAACCAGCCCCTTTTGTTATCATTCTAGAACACCTATGACAATAGGTATTGTTTTAGTTCTTCAGGTTGCATATTTTGTCAGTTACTATTTCAAGATCTATATATTTGCTCAGTATTTGGTACGTCTTGACACATACGTTTTTATCGATTGGGACAGTCATATCGATGAGGAGGCATGATTTTTGTCCGAAATCCTCTAATATAATGTCTGGCCTATTTGCATCTATCTTCCAGTCAGTTTGACCAGTATTATTATTATTATTGTTCAGTAGTTTTATTTTTATAACGTGCTTTCACTTCACTACCGAGCGCAGCTCTGTGCGCCTTGGGTATGTGCTGTGGTTTGCTGTGGTGCTTTTATGTTTACTGTATTGAAAGTGTTTTGCGTAGAATGTGTGCAGTACCCAGTAGTGCAATTTTCTGTATGTTACATATATTTGTAAGTCCTGGTATTTTTGTTATGTATTTGTCTGGGTATTTTTTTATTATACCTAAGGCACCTACTATGATAGGAATTGTTTCTGTTTTTAGACTCCACATTCGAGTTATCTCTATTTCCAGGTCTTTGTATTTTGAAAGTTTTTCCATTTCTTTTCGAGAAACGTTGTCATCTGCTGGTATTGATACATCAATTAGAAAGCATTTTTTTTCCTTCATGATCTTTGAGAACTATATCTGGTCTATTTGCCTTAATTTCTCTATCTGTGTGTATTGGCATATCCCAGAGTGTGGTTGCTTTCTCGTTTTCTGTAACCTTTTCTGGCGTGTGTTTATACCATCTTTTTTCTGTTGTTATTCCATAGTGTTGGCATAGCTTCCAGTGTATATAGGTCCCAGCTCTGTCGTGTCTGTGAATATATTCCTTCTTAGCCAGGACTGGGCAGCCAGAGATAATATGATTTATTGTTTCTTGTCGATCTCCACATATTCTACAGTTACTTGTTATATTTCTTTTCATTATGTGTTTTTGGTAATTTCTGGTGGGGAGGCTCTGGTCTTGTGCAGCAATTAAAAATCCTTCAGTCTCTGCTTTGAGTCCTGAGCTTCTCAGCCATTGCTGGGATTTTTCTCTGTCTATTTCTTTCGCATTTAGTTTAGCCCAGTATTTACCATGTAGGGGCTTTTCTTGCCATCGTTTTATCATGGTCCGTTGCTGTTCTAGTTTTAGTTTGGATTTCATTTGTTTTATAGCTTTTGTTGTTTCTTCTTCTTCTTCTTCGTATTTGTTAGGTAGATTGATTTCTTGTTTGTATTTGTCAGCTTCCTTAAATACTGAAAACAGTTTTTTGTTTTGCTCGTGTTTTGTGGCTATTTGTATTAGCTTCCCTTGCTTCTGGAGTAGGTATTTTTGCAGTCCTATGGTGGTTATTTTATAATAGTTTTCTAGCTGTATAAGACCCCTGCCACCTTCTGTGCGTTGTATATATAGCCTTTCTATGTCAGATTTTGGGTGGTGCATCCTATATCCTGTCATTATTTTTCTTGTTTTCCTGTCTATTTTACATAGTTCGTTTAGTGTCCAGTTAAGGATGTTGTAGCTGTAGCTTATAACTGGGACAGCTAAAGTGTTGATACCCATTATCTTGTTTTTAGCATTGAGCTCTGTTTTTAGTATTGATCTAACTCGTCTATAGTACTCTTTCTTTATTTTTTCTTTCATTTGTGTATGTTGTATCCTATCTAGTTCATTGACTCCTAAATACTTATATGGTTGGCTTTCGTCTAGTTCTCTTATTTCATTGGCTTTATCTAGTGTTATATTGCTACTTTTAACTAATTTTCCTCTTTTCAGGGTTGCTTTGGCACATTTTTCTAATCCGAATTTCATGTCTATTTCCTTGGTAAAGCCGTGTACTGTCTGTAGTAGTGTTTCTAGCTCTTTGTCGTTTTTTGCATATAATTTTAGGTCATCCATATATAGAAGGTGGCTGACTGTTTTTCCATAGCATTTGTAACCGCATCCAGTTCTATTTAGCAATTCGGTTAAAGGTGTGAGTGCCAGGCAGAACAGGAGTGGAGAGAGCGTGTCTCCCTGGAATATTCCTCTTCTAATGGTGATGGCTTTCGTTTTCACAAGTCCCTCTTTTGTTTGGAGCTGTAGCACTGTCTGCCATTTGTTCATTGAGTGCTCTATGTATTTTATGATAATTGGTGCCACCTTGTTTATGGCTAGTGTTTCCAGAATCCACGTGTGGGGAACACTGTCGAAAGCCTTTTGGTAGTCCACCCAGGTCATACTGAGGCCTTTCTTCTTTCTGCGGCTGTCTTCAGTTATGGCTTTATTGATCAATAATTGATCTTTACAGCCGTATGAGCCCTTGCAGCATCCCTTCTGCTCTTCTGGAAACAGGTTGTTATTTTCCAGGTGTTTACTCAATCTCTGCGATATTATTGCAGTAAAGGCTTTGTAGATCGTAGGGAGACAGGTTATAGGTCTATAGTTTTGTGGTTTCTCCGTTTCCGTGGATTTGGGGATTAAGATGGTTTTCCCTTTTGTGAGCCATTCAGGCATTGTCTCTGGATCTGCGAGTATGTTGTTAAAGTTTTCTGCCAGCTTTTTATGCATTGCTGGCAGGTGTTTTAACCAGAAATTGGGGATCTTGTCGTGTCCAGGTGCCTTCAAGTTGCTTAGTCTTTGCAGTGTCTGGGTTACCTCTTCAGTTGTTATAGGGGCCCAGAGTTGCTCAGGTGCTAAGTTCGTTGTTTTAATGGTCCTTTTCTGGGGTTGTTGCTTCACCGACCATATTTGTTTCCAGAATTTCTCTAGTTCTTCTGCTGTTGGTGCTGAAGTAATGTCTATTTTATTTTTACCCAGTTCTTGGTAGAGTTTTTTGGGGTTGGATTTGAACTGTTTGTTTTGTTCAAACAAACGTTGGCGTTTCTCATACCGGCGGATCCTTTGTGCTTTGGCAAGGATGTCTTGCTTTAGTTTTTCTTTTGCCTCAGGTAAATCTTTTTCTGTAATGCTGTATTTGTACAGTATTTTTGTTTTCTTCTTGTTACTTAGTAGTGTTGATTGTTTACTAATTTCGTTGAGAATCGATAAATCTTTTCTCTTTTTTTTAATTTTGTTCTGGATGTTATTTATCCACAAGGTCTGTTTGGGTGGTAGAACTCCTGTTCGGATGGGTTTGAGTGAGTATCCTGCTTCTTTTGTGGCTGCCGTGGCTGCCGCATATATCATGTCATTTAGCCTTCCTGTTGTTTCTGTGGTTGTTAGTTCCGTGACGGCCAGGTTTATGCTATTTATTATTGATGTTGTTTTATTGTCTATTTTGATTTTTGGGAGATATAATCTGTGGTCCATTCTAAGATCTGTGGTTTTCAGTTCTTTGGTTATTTTAATTTTCATAGTATCGTAATTATTAGGTTTCCTTTCGTTATTTCCAGGTTTTATATTTGTTTTGCCTTCCTTTTCATTCATATGTTTGTCTGTGGTGTTCTGGTTTGGTGCTTTTTGTACACTATTATCCATCTCTACGGTCTGGGTTTGTTGTTTTTTGTTTACTTCGTTTTTGCCGGATTATTATTATTATTATTATTATTATTATTATTATTATTATTATTATTAGCATCTTCTTTCAGTTCAGTTCTATTTCCATTTCCTGCCGAGTGTTTTCCTGACACATGGGGCAGAGAAATGTACTGTATACATTGGTAGGCCATTTAAACAAGCACACCATATTGTTCATTTACAGAGTCATGCGATAGAGAAAAGGGGGAAGACTGAGAAGAAGTAAAAAATAAAAAATAGAAACGTAAACAAATAAAATAAAGTGGGGGAAAAAGGGAGAGAAAATTCACAGCGACAGTGCTCTTCTCAATACGTGTGATGTACCAGTTAAGACAATCTTTTGCACATCCTGCATGGATGGTAAGCCAGGGATCATTCTTAAATAATTTTCAGCTCCATTGTTTGATCATTCTAAGTGCTCCTACAATCACTGGTATTGTAGCCGTCTTGAGATGCCACATCCTTTCGATTTCGATTATTATTATTATTATTATTATTATTATTATTATTATTATTATTATTGCCTTTGCACAGCATCTAACGCTGGAGATGTACTACAGTGTCACTTGTTCACCACCAGTGAACTAAGATAACACCTTTCATTTTTCGAGCACCTTCCGGAGTATTCGAGCGGTTCCAAGCAGTGCTGTTTTCTGCAAGTGCTCCACCCTTATTGCAGCCCCTATTTGTTCCACGTACTTCTCGATCGAGATTTTTGTTAGCACCTCGGGCAAAATGCTTTAGCGGTAATTCGTCCGTCTAAACGTTCTGAGTTCATGTTGCGCCGAAGTCGACTTTGCTTTTCATCCTTTCAAGGTCGGTAAATTAAGTACCAGTGAAACACTGGGGGTCGATGTAATCGAATACTCCCCTCCTCCTAAATTTAAGGCCATGTGCCTTTAGTAGGAAGGATTATTATTATTGCTGTTGTTGTTGTTGTTATAAATATATAAATAGAGCGTCGTTGACCCCAGAACCTAAAGTCGGTGAAAATTCCGCTAAGCACTTTTTCCAGCACAGTAAAAAAATTTTCAGGTCGCCGCCATGTAGTAAATTCATCTAACTTTATTATTATTATTATTATTATTATTATTATTATTATTATTATTATTAAGGCAGCGTGCTGGCAGAATTGTTAGCACGCCGGACGAAATGCTTAGCGGTATTTCGTCCGTCGCTATGTTCTGAGTCCAAATTCTGCCGAGGTCGACTTTACCTTTCATCTTTTCGGGGCCGATAAATTAAGTACCAGTTGAGTACTGG
>NC_142939.1:42104312-42109312 GCF_046866305.1 Octopus bimaculoides
CGTTAAACTAATGCATCTGTGTTGTCTACAGCACTTGTCTTCGTCTTTTGTTTATTTTTGGTGAATTCTCCCTATATATATATATACATGCATACATACATACATACATACATACATACATACATATATATATATACATATGTATATATATATATATATATATATTGTAGTATATTGCCACTTAAGTGTGGCTGACCCCTAGGGGTGGATGTTACTGTTGCTTTTAGCCCCAGGAGGACATCTCCTCCAGCTGGCTTATCGACACACGACTGTGTCCTGTTTGCCAAGGGAGTTATCCCACTCACCTCGGCCAGCAGCACGAACGTATCCGGATTTCAGGGTTATTTCCCTTCGTCGGCGTTCGACAGCTGATGACCTTGGTGAGAGAGACAAATCTGGCAAACCTTATATCTTCTTTTCCAGTGACATTCTTCACTGATATTGAAAAGGTGAAAACAAGCAATGTTAATTCTCTATATGAAGTATTAACAGTAACTGCACGATAAAGTGTAGTATATTGCCACTTAAGTGTGGCTGACCCCTAGGGGTGGATGTTACTGTTGCTTTTAACCCCAGGAGGACATCTCCTCCAGCTGGCTTATCGACACACGACTGTGTCCTGTTTGCCAAGGGAGTTATCCCTCTCACCTCGGCCAGCAGCACGAACGTATCCGGATTTCAGGGTTATTTCCCTTCGTCGGCGTTCGACAGCTGATGACCTTGGTGAGAGAGACAAATCTGGCAAACCTTATATCTTCTTTTCCAGTGACATTCTTCACTGATATTGAAAAGGTGAAAACAAGCAATGTTAATTCTCTATATGAAGTATTAACAGTAACTGCACGATAAAGTGTAGTATATTGCCACTTAAGTGTGGCTGACCCCTAGGGGTGGATGTTACTGTTGCTTTTAGCCCCAGGAGGACATCTCCTCCAGCTGGCTTATCGACACACGACTGTGTCCTGTTTGCCAAGGGAGTTATCCCTCTCACCTCGGCCAGCAGCACGAACGTATCCGGATTTCAGGGTTATTTCCCTTCGTCGGCGTTCGACAGCTGATGACCTTGGTGAGAGAGACAAATCTGGCAAACCTTATATCTTCTTTTCCAGTGACATTCTTCACTGATATTGAAAAGGTGAAAACAAGCAATGTTAATTCTCTATATGAAGTATTAACAGTAACTGCACGATAAAGTGTAGTATATTGCCACTTAAGTGTGGCTGACCCCTAGGGGTGGATGTTACTGTTGCTTTTAGCCCCAGGAGGACATCTCCTCCAGCTGGCTTATCGACACACGACTGTGTCCTGTTTGCCAAGGGAGTTATCCCTCTCACCTCGGCCAGCAGCACGAACGTATCCGGATTTCAGGGTTATTTCCCTTCGTCGGCGTTCGACAGCTGATGACCTTGGTGAGAGAGACAAATCTGGCAAACCTTATATCTTCTTTAGCTGGAGGAGATGTCCTCCTGGGGCTAAAAGCAACAGTAACATCCACCCCTAGGGGTCAGCCACACTTAAGTGGCAATATACTACACTTTATCGTGCAGTTACTGTTAATACTTCATATAGAGAATTAACATTGCTTATATATATATATATATATATATATATATATATATATATATATATATATATATATATACATGTATATATATATATATATATATATATATATATATATATATATATATATATATATATATATATATATATGTTGGCACAGGTGTGGCTGTGTGGGAAGAAACTTGATTCCCAACCGCATAGTTCCGGCTTCAGTCTTACTGCGTGGCATCTTGGGTACGTGTCTTCTACTAAATGCTCTGGCCGACCAAAGTCTTGTGAGTGGATTTGGTAGACGGAAACTGAAAGAAGCCCGTCGTAGATATAACGGCGGTGCCCCAGCATAGCCATAATCAAATGACTGAGATAAGTAAAAGAATAAGATAGTATGTTTCTTATTTGTTACTTGTTTCGGTTATTAGAGCCTTGAAGAACTTTTAATCGAATCAATCGCTCCCTGTATTTATTTTTCATGCTTGGTATTTATGCTATCAGTGTCCGTCGTCAGAGGCTATAATAGAAGACACTTGACCTAGGTACCACGCAGTGGGATTGAACCCGGGACCATGTGGCCAGCAAGCAAATTTCTTAACACATAGCCCCTACAATAGTGACAACATGAATTACTTCCATCTTCATATTCCCTTAAAATTTTCAAGAAAAATTATATTATTAACGTGTCCTACTTGTTAACAAATTCTATATGCTGTGCGTTTAAATTGATGTAATGATTGCATTGTTCAATTAAATGGAGCCGCCTGAAACGGTCGTACTGTATTACTAAATTACTAATAGATATCCTGTTGATTATTTTGATGATATATATATATACCAATTTTAAACAGACTCAAGTGTAACAGGCCGAAAATGCAATATTTGTTTATTGTTGAAAGCTAGTACTTATTCTGTCGATTACTTTTGCCGAACCGCTATGTAATAAACACCCGCACCGGCTGTCAAGCGCTGGAAGGTACGCATATAGACACAAAGTCACACACACGTATATACATACGACGGGTATCTTTCAATTTTCGTTTACCAAATCTACTTATAATCCTTTGGGTGGCACGAGGATATAGCTGAAGACGCCCAAGTTGCCACGTAGTGCGATTGAACCCAGGACAATGTGGTTTTGAAGCAAGCTTATCACTATCTTGCCACGGCTACATACATATATAAAATAAATGCACATACACACGCACGCATATATATACACGTGTGTATGTGTGTGTGTGTGTGTGTGTGTGTGTGTGTGTGTGTGTGTGTGTGTGTGTCCGTTAAAAAAGTAGACTGAAAGATTTGGTATAGGTGCAGGAGTGGCTGTGTCGTAAGAAGCTTGCTTCCCCACCACATTATTCTGGGTTCAGTCCCACTGCGTAGTTCCTTGGGCAAGTGTCTTCTACTATAGCCTCAGGCCGACCAAAGCCTAGCGAGCAGATTTGATCGAGGATCGATTTCTTCGACTGAAATCTTTCAAGGCTACAGCATGGCCGCAGTCCAATTGAGTGAAACAAGTAAAGAAACAAAAGAATATATTTTTATTTCCATGGTACATATGTTTCATTACTGTAAAAGAAGCCCATTATAAATATTCTTTTCTACTCTAGGCACAAGGTAAGAAATTTTGGGGGAGGGGCCAATCGATCAGATCAACCCCAGGATGCAACTGGTACTTAATTTATCGACCCCGAAAGTTTGAAAGGCAAAGTCGACCTCAGCAGAATTTGAATTCAGAACGTAAAAACAGAGACGAAATACCGCTAAGCATTTCGCCCGGAATGCCAACGTTTCTACCAGTTCGCCGCCTTGTAATATATTACATTAATAATGGTTTCAAATTTTGGCATAAGGCCAGAGTTGAGGGCGAATTCAGTAACATCGACCCCCAGTACATGACTGGCATTTATTTAATCGACCGCAAGTCAGTCACAGCGGAATTTGAACTGAAAATACATAGACGGATGAATAGCCGTTAAGTAGTTCGTTGGGCGTGCTTACGATTCTGTAGTTCCCCGCCTTAATAATAATATAATAAACATAATATATTCATAATAGTTATATACATGTAGAGAACATGTTCAGGAACTCCTAAGAGGAACTCCTCAGATAAAGATTAAAAAATAATATTGATATTTATATTTTTAATGCATTTCATATATTCTGTAATGAAACACGAATAACTTGGAATTTAAAATGTACTGAAATTTTCAGTCTGTGCTTCGATATATACTTTACTCTGAAAATATTATGATTCACCAGGACTTTCAAATAGTACGTATCGTTTTCTCATTTAAAATAAAGCATCTGCATACATACATTTATACATATATTACTGGAATGCACAGATGTACTTCACGGGGGCATGTCTACGATTATATCCCGTTCTATGCTTTCTCTCTCTACTTCCCTCAGTGTGTGTAAGCACACACACGCACCCACACATAGATATGATATTATAATAAAAACCACAAGTCTTGTGAAATATTGCTACCCAGGGTTTCCTGGTCGAAATATTACTTTATGTCATCGTTTTTCACGCTGATGAAGTGCTCACGAATTGTTGAAGCCTTATCACACAGTATATATATATATATATATATATATATATATATATATATATATATATATATATATATATATATAATTGTATATGTGTGTGTGTGTATATGTATATATATATATATGTACATATATATACATATATACATATATATACATATATATATATATATATATATATATATATATATATATATATATATATTTTATACACATACACACACACGTATATAGGCGCAGACGTGGATGTGTGGTAAGAAGCTTGCTTCCTAACAATATGGTTCCGGGTTCAGTTCCTCTGCGTGGCACCTTGAGCAAGTGTCTTCTACTATAGCCCCGGGCTGACCAAAGCCTTGTGAGTAGATTTGGTAGAGGGAAACTGAAAGAAGCCCGTCGTATATATATATATATATATATATATATATAAAGAATGAGATCAAGAGACCAATGGCATAAGTAAATTTATATTTTATGTAGAATGTCTTACAGCTGTTTCAGGGAAAATTCAATGTATCCCTTCATCGGAGACGGTAATAGTAGAAGAATGGATTATTACATCTATCTGAGGAAATTTTCAGTAATTTTCGTTCTTCTACTATTACCGTCTCCTATGAAGGGATACATTGAATTTTCCCTGAAACAGCTGTAAGACATTATACATAAAATATAAATTTACTTATGCCATTGGTCTCTTGATCTCATTCCTTTTTTTACATATATACACACGCTAATACCCGACCCATGTTATATTCCCCAATCATGTTACAACCACATCTGGGGCATAACTAGTCGGTATACAGCACTTACTCGGTAGTACCTGTATCTTTAGGGTCTGGTTGACTACATTACCCTTCATAACCTTTATATATATATATATATAT